>NW_027515982.1:0-27278 GCF_048772815.1 Callospermophilus lateralis | reverse complement strand
TTTTGTCTCTATGGTTTGTTTCCTCTTCAAGTAGCCATAAGCAGAGAATGGCGAAAAGCACTTTCCTTGAAAGGGGTTTCCACGCTTCCAGGAAATTACGAGTTTCCAAAATACCAGCAAAAATTTTTTCACCCAATCTTGATGATACTTGGTGGTAATGATCAGAATACAAATCCCACTTGGCTCACCAAATTCTGTTCTTCTAGGTTGAAGCGTTCATTTACAGTAGCAGTTTGTATTTTTAGGTTTTACTCTCTTCTCTCCTATATAGATAGATGAATTTGGAACTCTAAATCCAACACGGTTTGTAATAGCTCATTGAAACTTGAGAAAATAAAGTAGTTCTCAGTTTTGTCTGTATGGTTTGATTCCTCTTCAAGTAGCTGTTGTCACAGACTGTGGAAAAGCACTTTCATTGAAAGGGGTTGCCAAGCTTCCAAGAAATTACGAGTTTCCGAAATAACAGCAAATATTTTTTTACCCAATCTTGATGATACTTGGTGGTAATGATCACTAAAAAATCCCACTTCGATCACCAAATTTTGTTCTTCTAGGTTGAAGCGTTCGTTTACAGTAGCAGTTTTTATTTATAGGTTTCACTCTGTTCACTCCTATATAGATAGATGAATTTGGAACTCTAAATCCAACATGGTTTGTAGTAGCTCTTTGAAACTTTACAAAATAAAGTAGTTCTCAGTTTTGTGTCTATAGTTTATTTCATCTTCAAGTAGCCCTAAGCAGAGACTGTGGAAAAGCACTTTCATTGAAAGGGGTTGCCCAGCTTCCAAGAAATTACGACTATCCAAAATAACAGCAAATATTTTTTCACCCAATCTTCATGATACTTGGTGGTAATGATCAGTACACAAATCCCACTTGTTCACCAAATTTTGTTCTTCTAGGTTGAAGCGTTCGTTTACAGTAGCAGTTTTTATTTTTAGGTTTTACTCTGTTCTCTCCTATATAAATAGATGAATTTGTAACTCTAAATCCAACATGGTTTGTAATAGCTCTTTGAAACTTGAGAAAATAAAGTAGTTCTCAGTTTTGTCTGTATGGTTTGTTTCCTCTTCAAGTAGCCCTTGTCACAGACTGTGGAAAAGCACTTACATTGAAAGGGGTTGCCAAGCTTCCAAGAAATTATGATTTTCCATAAAACCAGCAAATAATTTTTCAACCAATCCTGATAATACTTGGTGATAATGATCAGTACACAAATCCCACTTGTCTCACCAGATTGTGTTTTTCTATTTGAAGCATTCGTTTACAATAGCAATTTTTAATTTTAGGTTTCACTCTGTTCCCTCCTATGTAAATAGATGAATTTGGAACTCTAAATCCAACATGGTTTGTAGTAGCTCTTTGAAACTTGACAAAATAAAGTAGTTCTCAGTTTTGTCTCTATGGTTTATTTCCTCTTCAAATAGCCCTAAGCAGAGACTGTTGTAAAGCACTTTCATTGAAAGGGGTTGCCCAGCTTCCAAGAAATTACGAATTTCCGAAATCACAGCAAATATTTTTTCACCCAATCTTGATGATACTTGGTGGTAATGATCAGTACACAAATCCCACTTGGCTCACCAAATTTTGTTCTTCAATTTGAAGCGTTCGTTTACAGTAGCAGTTTTTATTTTTAGGTTTCACTCTGTTCTCTCCTATATAAATAGATGAATTTGTAACTCTAAATCCAACATGGTTTGTAATAGCTCTTTGAAACTTGAAAAAATAATGTAGTTCTCAGTTTTGTCTGTATGGTTTGTTTCCTCTTCAAGTAGCCCTTGTCACAGACTGTGGAAAAGCACTTTCATTGAAAGGGGTTGCCAAGCTTCCAAGAAATTACGAGTTTCCGTAATACCAGCAAATATTTTTTACCCAATCTTGATGATACTTGCTGGTAATGATCAGTACACAAATCCCACTTGGCTCACCAAATTTCGTTCTAGGTTGAAGCGTGCGTTTACCGTAGCAGTTTTTATTTTTAGGTTTCACTCTGTTCTCTCCTATATAGATAGATGAATTTGGAACTCTAAATCCAACATGGTTTGTAGTAGCTCTTTGAAACTTGACAAAATATAGTAGTTCTCAGTTTTGTCTCTATGGTTTGTTTCCTCTTAAAGTAGCCCTAACCAGAGACTGTGGAAAAGCACTTTCATTGAAAGGGGTTGCCAAGCTTCCAAGAAATTACGAGATACCGAAATAACAGCAAATATTTTTTCACCCAATCTTGATGATACTAGGTGGTAATGATCAGTACACCAATCCCACTTGGCTCACCAAATTTTGTTCTTCTAGGTTGAAGCGTTCGTTTACAGTAACAGTTTTTATTTTTAGGTTTAACTCTGTTTTCTCCTATATAGATAGATGAATTTGGAACTCTAAATCCAACATGGTTTGTAGTAGCTCTTTGAAACTTGACAAAATAAAGTAGTTCTCAATTTTGTCTTTATGGTTTGTTTCCTCTTCAAGTAGCCCTAGTCACAGACTGTGGAGAAGCACTTTCATTGAAAGGGGTTGCTAAGCTTCCAAAAATTTACGAGTTTCCAAAATACCAGCAAATATTTTTTCACTCAACCTTGATGATACTTGCTGGTAATGATCACTACACAAATCCCACTTGGCTCACCAAATTTTGTTCTTCTAGGTTGAAGCGTTATTTAGAGTAGCCGTTTTTATTTTTAGGTTTCACCCTGTTCTCTCCTATACAGATAGATGAATTTGGAACTCTAAATTCAACATGGTTTGTTGTAGCTCTTTGAAACTTGTCAAAATAAAGTAGTTCTCAGTTTTGTCTCTATGGTTTGTTTCCTCTTCAAGTAGCCCAATGCACAGACTGTGGAAAAGCACTTTCATTGAAAGGGGTTGCCAAGCTTCCGAGAAATTATGAGTTTCCGAAATACCAGCAAATATTTTTTAAGCCAATCTTGATGATACATGATGGTAGTATTCAGTACATAAATCCCACTAGGCTCACCAATTTTTTTTCCTCTAGGTTGAAGCGTTCGTATACAGTAGCAGTTTTTATTTTTAGGTTTCACTCTGTTCTCTCGTATATAGATAGATGAATTTGGATCTCTAAATCCAACATGGTTTGTAGTAGCTCTTTGAAACATGAAAAAATAAAGTAGTTCTCCGGTTTTTATCTATGGTTTGTTTAATCTTCAAGTAGCCCTAATGGGAGACTGGCGAAAAGCACTTTCATTGAAAGGGGTTGGCAAGCGTCCAAGAACCTACGAGTTTCCGAAATACCAGCAAATATTTTTTCACCCAATCTTGATGATACTTCGTGGTAATGATCAGTACACAAATCCCACTTGGCTCACCAAATTTTGTTCTTCTAGGATGAAGCGTACGTTTAAAGTAGCAGTTTTTATTTTTACGTTTCACTCTCTTCTCTCCTATATAAATAGATGAATCTGGAACTCTGAATCCAACATGGTTTGTAGTAGCTCTTTGAAACTTGACACAATAAAGTAGTTCTCAGTTTTGTCTCTATGGTTTGTGTCCTTTTCAAGTAGGGCTAAGCAGAGACTGGGGATAAGCACTTTCATTGAAAGGGGTTGTTAGGCTTCCAAAAAATTACGATTTTCCGAAATACCAGCTCATTTTTTCACCCAATCTTGATGATACTTGGTAGTAATGATAAGTGTTCTTCTAGGTCAAAGCGATCGTTTACAAGAGCAGTTTTTATTTTTAGGTTTCACTCTGTTCTCTCCTATATAATTAGATGAATTTGGAACTCTAAATCCAACATGGTTTGTAGAAGCTGTTTGAAACTTGAAAAAATAAAGTAGTTCTCAGTTTTGTCTTTATGATTTGTTGACTCTTTACTTAGCCTTAATCTGAGACTGGCGAAAAGCACTTTTATTGAAAGGGCTTGAAATGTTCCAAAAAATTATGAGTTTCCGAAATACCAGCAAATATTTTTTCACCCAATCTTGATGATATATGATGGTAGTATTCAGTACATAAATCCCACTGTGTTCACCAAGTTTTGTTCCTCTAGTTTGAAGCGTTCGTTTACAGTAGCAGTTTTTATTTTTAGGTTTCACACTGTTCTCTCCTATATAGATAGATGAATATGGAACACTAAATCCAACATGGTTTGTAGTAGCTCTTTGAAACATGACAAAATAAAGTAGTTCTCAGGTTTGTCTCTATGGGTTGTTTACTCTTCAAGTAGCCCTAATGGGAGAGTGGCGAAAATCACTTTCATTGAAAGGGGTTGGCATGCGTCCAAGAATCTACGAGTTTCAGAAATACCAGCAAATATTTTTTCACCCAATCTTGATGATACTTGGTGTTAATGATCGGTACACAAATCCCACTTGGTTCACCAAATTTTGTTCTTCTAGGTTGAAGCATTCGTTTACAGTAGCAGTTTTTATTTTTAGGTTTCACTCTGTTCTCTCCTATATAGATAGATGAATTTGAAACTCTAAATCGAACATGGTTTGTAGTAGCTCTTTGAAACGTGACAAAATAAAGTAGATCTCTGTTTTGTCTCTATGCTGTGCTTCCTCTTCAAGTAGCCCTATGCAGAATCTGTAGAAAAGCACTTTCATTGAAAGGGGTTGCCAAGCTTCCAAGAATTTACGAGTTTCCGAAATACCAGCAAATATTTTTTCACCAAACCTTGATGATACTTGGTGGTAATGATAAGGGTTCTTCAAGGTTGAAGCGTTCGTTTACAATACCAGTTTTTATTTGTAGGTTTCACTCTGTTCTCTCCTATACAGATAGATGAATTTGGAACTCTTAATCGAACATGGTTTGCAGTAGCTCTCTGAAAATTGACAAAATAAAGTAATTCTCAGTTTGTCTACATTGTTTGTTTCCTCTTCAAGTAGCCCTAAGAGAGACTGTGGAAAAGCAGTTTAATTGAAAGGGGTTGCCAAGCGTCCAAGGAATCACGAGTTTCCGAAATACCAGCAAATATTTTTTCACCCAATCTTGATGATATTTGGTGGTAATGATAAGGGTTCTTCTAGGTTGAAGCATTCGTTTACAATACCAGTTTTTATTTGTAGGTTTCACTCTGTTCTCTCCTATACAGATAGATGAATTTGGAACTCTTAATAGAACATGGTTTGCAGTAGCTCTTTGAAACTTGACAAAAAAAAGTAATTCTCAGTTTTGTCTCCATTGTTTTTTTCCTCTTCAAGTAGCCCTAACAGAGACTGTGGAAAAGCAGTTTAATTGAAAGCGGTTGCCAAGCTTCCAAGAAATTACGAGTTTCCCAAATACCAGCAAATATTTTTTCACCCAATCTTGATGATACTTGGTGGTAATGCTCAGTACAAAAATCCCACTTGGATCACCAAATTCTGTTCTTCTAGGTTGAAGCATTCGTTTATAGTAGCAGTTTTTAATTTTAGGTTTCACTCTGTTCTCTCCTATATAGAAAAATGAATTTGGATCTCTAAATCCAAATGGTTTATGGTAGCTCTTTGAAACTTTACAAAATAAAGTAGTTCTCAGTTTTGTCTCTATGGTTTTTTCCTCCTCAAGTAGCACTAATCAGAGACTGGCGAAAAGCACTTTCATTGAAAGGGGTTGGCAAGCGTCCAAGAATCTACGATTTTCCGAAATACCAGAAAATATTTTTTCACCAATCTTGATGATACTTGGTGGTAATGATCAGTACACAAATAACACTTGGCTCACCAAATTTTGTTCTACTAGTTTGAAACATTCCTTTACAGTTGCAGTTTTTATTTTTAGGTTTCACTCTATTCTCTTTTATATAGATAGATTAATTTGGAACTCTAAATACAACATGGTTTGTAGTAGCTCTTTGAAACTTGACAAAATAAAGTAGTAGTCAGTTTAGTCTCTAGGGTTTGTTTACTCTTCAAGTAGCCCTAATCAGAGACTGGCGAAAAGCACTTTCATTGAAAGGGGTTGGCAAGCGTCCAAGAATCTACGGGTTTCCGAAATACCAGAAAATATTTTTTCACCCAATGTTGATCATACTTGTTGGTAATGATCACTACACAAATCCCACTTGGATCACCAAACTTGTTCTTCTAGGTTGAAGCGTTCGTTTACAGTAGCAGTTTTTATTTTTAGGTTTCACTCTGTTCTCTCCTATATAGATAGATGAATTTGGAACTCTAAATCCAACATGGTTTGTAGTAGCTCTTTGAAACTTTACAAAATGAAGTAGTTCTCACTTTTGTCTCTATTGTTTGTTTCCTCTTCAAGTAGCCCTAAGCAGAGACTGCGGAAAAGCACTTTCATTGAAAGGGGTTGCCAAGCTTCCAAGAATTTATGAGTTTCCGAAATACCAGCAAATATTTTTCACCCAATCTTGATGATACTAGATGGTGATGATCAGTACACAAATCCCACTTGGCTCACCAAATTTTGTTCTTCTAGGTTGAAGCGCTCGTTTACAGTAGCTGTTTTTATTTTTAGGATTCACTCTGTTGTCTTCTATATTGATTGATAAATTTGGAACTCTAAATCCAACATGTTTGTAGTAGCTCTTTGAAACCTGACAAAATAAAGTAGTTCTCATTTTTGTCTCTATTGTTTGTTTCCTCTTCAAGTAGCCATAAGCAGAGAATGGCGAAAAGCACTTTCATTGAAAGGGGTTGCCAAGCTTCCAAGAAATTACGAGTTTCCGAAATACCAGCAAATATTTTTTCACCCAATTTGATGATAGGTGGTGGTAATGATCACTACAGAAATCGCACTTGGCTCACCAAATTTTGTTCTTCTAGGTTGAAGCGCTCCTTTACAGTAGCAGTTTTTATTTTTAGGTTTCACTCTGTTTTCTCCTATATAAATAGATGAATTTGGAACCCTAAATCCAACATGGTTCGTAGTAGCTCTTTGAAACTTGACAAAATAAAGTAGTTCTAAGTTTTGTCTCTATGGTTTGTTTCCTCTTCAAGTAGCCATAAGCAGATAATGGCGAAAAGCACTTTAATTGAAAAGGGTTGCCAACCTTCCAAGAAATTACGAGTTTCTGAAATACCAGCAAATATTTTTTCACACAAACTTGATGATACTTGGTGGTAATGATCAGTTCACAAATCCCACTTGGCTCACCAAATTTTGTTCTTCTAGGTTGAAGAGCTCGTTTACAGTAGCAGTTTTTATTTTTAGGTTTCACTCTGTTCTATCCTATAGGATAGATGAATTTGGAACTCTAAATCCAACATTGATTGTAGTAGTTCTTTGAAACTTGACAAAATAAAGTAGTTCTCAGCTTTGTTCTATGGTTTGTTTCCTCTTCAAGTAGCCATAAGCAGAGAATGGCGAAAAGCACTTTCATTGAAAGGGGTTGCCAAGCTTCCAAGAAATCACGAGTTTCCGAAACACCAGCAAATATTTTTTCACCCAATCTTGATGCCACTTGGTGGGAATTATAAGTACACTAATCCCACTTGTCTCACCAAACTTTGTTCTTCTAGGTTGAAGCATTCGTTTACAGTAGCAGTTTTTATTTTTAGGTTATACTCTGTTCTCTCCTATACAGATAGATGAATTTTGAACTCTAAATCGAACATGGTTTGCAGTAGCTCTTTGAAACTTGACAAAATAAAGTAATTCTCAGTTTTGTCTCTATGGTTTCTTTCCTCTTCAAGTAGCCCTAAGCAGAGACTTGGGAAAGCGGTTTCATTGAAAGGGGTTGCCAAGCCTCCAAGAAATTACGGGTTTCCGAAATACCAGCAAATGTTTTTTCATCCAATCTTAATGATACTTGGAGGTAATGATCAGTACACAAATCCCACTTGGCTCTCCAAGTTTTGTTCTTCTAGGTTGAAGCATTTATTTACAGTAGCAGTGTTTATTTTTAGGTTTCACTCTGTTCTCTCCTATATAGATAAATGAATTTGGATCTCTAAATCCAAATGGTTTGTAGTATCTCTTTGAAACTTGACAAAATAAAGTAGTTCTCAGTTTTGTCTCTATGGTTTTTTCCTCCTCAAGTAGCCCTAATCAGAGACTGTGGAAAAGCAGTTTTATTGAAATGGGTTGCCAAGCTTCCAAGAAATTATGAGTTTCCAAAATACCAGCAAAAATTTTTCACCCAATCTTGATGATACTTGATGGTGATGATCAGTACGCAAATCCCACTTGGCTCACCAAAGTTTGTTCTTCAAGGTGAAGTGCTCATTTACAGTAGCAGTTTTTAATTTTTGGGATTCACTCTGTTGTCTCCTATATAGATAGATGAATTTGGAACTCTAAATCCAACATGGATTGTACTAGCTCTTTGAATCTTGACAAAATAAAGTAATTCTCAGTTTTTTCTCGATGGTTTATTTCCTATTCAAGTAGCCCTAACCAGAGACTGTGGAAAAGCACTTTCATTGAAAGGGGTTGCCAAGCTTCCAAGAAATTAGGAGTGACCGAAATAAAAGCAAATATTTTTTCACCCAATCCTGATGATACTTGGTGATAATGATCAGTACACAAATCCCACTTGGCTCACCAAATTTTGTTTGGCTAGGTTGAAGCGTTAGTTTACAATAGCAGTTTTTATTTTTAGGTTCACTCTGTTCTCTCCTATATAAATAGATGAATTTGGAACTCTAAATCCAACATGGTTATATAGCTCTTTGAAACCTGACAAAATACAGTAGTTGGCAGTTTTGTCTCTATGGTTTGTTTACTCTTCAAGTAGCCTTAATCAGAGCCTGGCGAAAAGCACTTTCATTGAAACGGGTTGGCAAGCGTCCAAGGATCTACGAGTTTCCGTAATACCAGCAAATATTTTTTCACCCAATCTTGATGATACTTCGTGGTAATGATCAGTACACAAATCCCACTTGGCTCACCAAATTTTGTTCGGCTAGGTTGAAGCGTATGTTTACAGTAACAGTTTTAATTTTATATTTCACTCTCTTCTCTCCTAGATAGATAGATGAATTTGGAACTCTAAATCCAACATGGATTGTAGTAGCTCTTTGAAACTTGACAAAATAAAGTAATTCTCAGTTTTGTCTCTATGGTTTGTTTCCTATTCAAGTAGCCCAAACCAGAGACTGTGGAAAAGCACTTTCATTGAAAGGGGTTTCCAAGCTTCCAAGAAATTAAGAGATTCCGAAATAGCAGCAAAAATGTTTTTCACCCAGTCTTGATGATACTTGGTGGTAATGATCAGAATTCAAATCCCACTTGGCTCACCAAATTTTGTTCTTCTAGGTTGAAGTGTTCGTTTAAAGTAGCAGTTTTTATTTTTAGGTTTCACTCTGTTCCCTCCTATACAGATAGATGAATTTGGAACTCTAAATCCAACATGGTTTGTAGTAGCTCTTTGACACTTGACAAAATAAAGTAATTCTCAGTTTTTTCTCTATGGTTTGTTTCCTCTTCAAGTAGCCCTAACCAGAGACTGTAGAAAAGCACTTTCACTGAAAGGGTTTGCGAAGCTTCCAAGAAACTACGAGTTTCTGAAATACCAGCAAATATTTTTTCATCCAAACTTGATGATACTTGGTGGTAATGATCACTACAAAAATCCCACTTGGATCACCAAATTTTGTTCTTCTAGGTTGAAGAGTTCATTTAAAGTAGCTGTTTTTATTTTTAGGTTTCACTCTGTTCTCTCCTATAGAATTAGATGAATTTGGATCTCTAAATCCAACATGGTTTGTAGTAGCTCTTTGAAACTTGACAAAATAAAGTAGTTCTCAGTTTTATATCTATGGTTTGTTTCCTCTTCTAGTAGCCCTAAGCAGAAACTGTGAAAAAGCAGTTTCATTGAAAGGGGTTGCCAAGCTTCCAAGAAATTAGGAGTTTCCCAAATACCAGCAAATATTTTTTCACCCCATCTTGATGGTACTTGGTGGTAATGATCAGTACACAAATCCCACTTGGTTCACCAAATTTTGTTCTTCTAGGTTGAAGCTTTCGTTTACAGTAGCAGTTTTTATTTTTAGGTTTCACTCTCTTGTCTCCTATATAGATAGATGAATTTGGATCTCATATCCAAAATTGTTTGTAGTAGCTCTTTGAAACTTGACAAAATAAAGTAATTCTCAGTTTTGTCACAATGGTTTGTTTTCTTTTCAAGTAGCCCTACGCAGAAACTGTGGAAAAGCAGTTTCATTCAAAGGGGTTGCCAAACTTCCATGAAATTACGAGTTTCTGAAATACCAGCAAATATTTTTTCACCCAATCTTGATGATACTTGGTGGTAATGATCACTACAAAAATCCCACTTGGATCACCAAATTTTATTCTTCTATGTTGAAGCGTTCGTTTACAGTAGCAGCTTTTATTTTTAGGTTTCACTCTGTTGTCTTCTATACAGATAGGTGAATTTGGAACTCTAAATCCAACATGGTTTGTAGTAGCTCTATGAAACTTTACAAAATAAAGTAGTTCTCACTTTTGTCTCTATGGTTTGTTTCCTCTTCTAGTAGCCCAAAGCAGAGACTGTGAAAAAGCAGTTTCATTGAAAGGGGTTGCCAAGCTTCCATGAAATTACGAGTTTCCGAAATACCAGCAAATATTTTTTCACCCCATCTTGATGATACTTGGTGGGAATGATCAGTACAAAAATCCCACTTGGCTCACCAAGTTTTGTTCTTCTAGGTTGAAGCATTCATTCACAGTAGCAGTTTTTATATTTAGGTTTCACTCTGTTCTCTCCTATGTAGATAAATGAATTTGGATCTCTAAATCCAACATGATTTGTAGTAGCTCTTTAAAACTTGACAAAATAATGTAGTTCTCAGTTTTGTCTCTATGTTTTGTTTCCTCTTCAAGTAGCCCTAAGCACAGAATTGCGAAAATCACTTTCATTGAAATGGGTTGCCAATCTTCCAAGAAATTACGAGTTTCCAAAATACCAGCAAATATTTTTCACCCAAACTTGATGATACTATATGGTGATGATCAGTTCACAAATCCCACTTGGCTCACGAAATTTTGTTCTTCTAGTTTGAAGCGCTCGTTTACAGTAGCAGTTTTTACTTTTAGGTTTCACTCTGTTGTCTTCTCTACAGATAGGTGAATTTGGAACTCTAAATCCAACATGGATTGTAGTAGCTCTTAGAAACTTGACAAAATAAAGTAGTTCTCATTTTTGTCTCTATGGTTTGTTTCCTCTTCAAGTAGCCATAAGCAGAGAATGGCGAAAAGCATTTTCATTGAAAGGGCTTGCCAAATTTTCAAGAAATTACCAGTATCCGAAATACCAGCAAATATTTTTTCACCCAATCTTGATAATACTTGGTGGGAATGATCAGTACAAAAATCCCACTTGGCTCACCAAGTTTTGTTCCTCTAGGTTGAAGCATTGATTCACAGTAGCAGTTTTTATATTTAGGTTTCACTCTGTTCTCTCCTATATAGATAAATGAATTTGGATCACTAAATCCAACATGGTTTGTAGTAGCTCTTTGAAACTTGACATAATAATATAGTTCTCAGTTTTGTCTCTATGGTTTGTTTCCTCTTCTAGTAGCCCTAAGCAGAGACTGTGAAAAAGCAGTTTCAATGAAAGGGGTTGCCAATCTTCCAAGAAATTAGGAGTTTCCAAAATACCAGCAAATATTTTTCACCCAATCTTGATGATACTTGATGGTGATGATCAGTACACAAATCAGACTTGGCTCACCAAGTTTTGTTCTTCTAAGTTGAAGCGCTCGTTTACAGTAGCAGTTTTTAATTTTAGGTTTCACTCAGTTGTCTCCTATATAGATAGATGAATTTGGAACTCTAAATCCAACATGGATTGCAGTACCACTTTGAAACTTGACAAAATAAAGTAGTTCTCAGTTTTATATCTATGGTTTGTTTCCTCTTCTAGTAGCCCTAAGCAGAGACTGTGAAAAAGCAGTTTCATTGAAAGGGGTTGCCAAGCTTCCAAGAAATTAGGAGTTTCCCAAATACCAGCAAATATTTTTTCACCCCATCTTGATGGTACTTGGTGGTAATGATCAGTACACAAATCCCACTTGGTTCACCAAATTTTGTTCTTCTAGGTTGAAGCTTTCGTTTACAGTAGCAGTTTTTATTTTTAGGTTTCACTCTCTTGTCTCCTATATAGATAGATGAATTTGGATCTCATATCCAAAATTGTTTGTAGTAGCTCTTTGAAACTTGACAAAATAAAGTAATTCTCAGTTTTGTCACAATGGTTTGTTTTCTTCTCAAGTAGCCCTACGCAGAAACTGTGGAAAAGCAGTTTCATTCAAAGGGGTTGCCAAACTTCCAAGAAATTACGAGTTTCTGAAATACCAGCAAATATTTTTTCACCCAATCTTGATGATACTTGGTGGTAATGATCACTACAAAAATCCCACTTGGATCACCAAATTTTGTTCTTCTATGTTGAAGCGTTCGTTTACAGTAGCAGCTTTTATTTTTAGGTTTCACTCTGTTGTCTTCTATACAGATAGGTGAATTTGGAACTCTAAATCCAACATGGTTTGTAGTAGCTCTATGAAACTTTACAAAATAAAGTAGTTCTCACTTTTGTCTCTATGGTTTGTTTCCTCTTCTAGTAGCCCAAAGCAGAGACTGTGAAAAAGCAGTTTCATTGAAAGGGGTTGCCAAGCTTCCATGAAATTACGAGTTTCCGAAATACCAGCAAATATTTTTTCACCCCATCTTGATGATACTTGGTGGGAATGATCAGTACAAAAATCCCACTTGGCTCACCAAGTTTTGTTCTTCTAGGTTGAAGCATTCATTCACAGTAGCAGTTTTTATATTTAGGTTTCACTCTGTTCTCTCCTATGTAGATAAATGAATTTGGATCTCTAAATCCAACATGATTTGTAGTAGCTCTTTGAAACTTGACAAAATAATGTAGTTCTCAGTTTTGTCTCTATGTTTTGTTTCCTCTTCAAGTAGCCCTAAGCACAGAATTGCGAAAATCACTTTCATTGAAATGGGTTGCCAATCTTCCAAGAAATTACCAGTTTCCAAAATACCAGCAAATATTTTTCACCCAAACTTGATGATACTATATGGTGATGATCAGTTCACAAATCCCACTTGGCTCACGAAATTTTGTTCTTCTAGTTTGAAGCGCTCGTTTACAGTAGCAGTTTTTACTTTTAGGTTTCACTCTGTTGTCTTCTCTACAGATAGGTGAATTTGGAACTCTAAATCCAACATGGATTGTAGTAGCTCTTAGAAACTTGACAAAATAAAGTAGTTCTCATTTTTGTCTCTATGGTTTGTTTCCTCTTCAAGTAGCCATAAGCAGAGAATGGCGAAAAGCATTTTCATTGAAAGGGCTTGCCAAATTTTCAAGAAATTACCAGTATCCGAAATACCAGCAAATATTTTTTCACCCAATCTTGATAATACTTGGTGGGAATGATCAGTACAAAAATCCCACTTGGCTCACCAAGTTTTGTTCTTCTAGGTTGAAGCATTGATTCACAGTAGCAGTTTTTATATTTAGGTTTCACTCTGTTCTCTCCTATATAGATAAATGAATTTGGATCACTAAATCCAACATGGTTTGTAGTAGCTCTTTGAAACTTGACATAATAATATAGTTCTCAGTTTTGTCTCTATGGTTTGTTTCCTCTTCTAGTAGCCCTAAGCAGAGACTGTGAAAAAGCAGTTTCAATGAAAGGGGTTGCCAATCTTCCAAGAAATTAGGAGTTTCCAAAATACCAGCAAATATTTTTCACCCAATCTTGATGATACTTGATGGTGATGATCAGTACACAAATCAGACTTGGCTCACCAAGTTTTGTTCTTCTAAGTTGAAGCGCTCGTTTACAGTAGCAGTTTTTAATTTTAGGTTTCACTCAGTTGTCTCCTATATAGATAGATGAATTTGGAACTCTAAATCCAACATGGATTGCAGTACCACTTTGAAACTTTACAAAATATAGAAGTTCTCACTTTTGTCTCTTTGGTTTGTTTCCTCTTCTAGTAGCCCTAAGCAGAGACTGTGAAAAAGCAGTTTCATTGAAAGGGGTTGCCAAGCTTCCAAGAAATCACGAGTTTCCGAAATACCAGCAAATCTTTTTTCACCCCATCTTGATGATACTTGGTGGGATGATCAGCACAAAAATCCCACTTGGCTCACTAAATTTCGTTCTTCTAGGTTGAAGCGTACGTTCACAGTAGCAGTTTTTATTTTAGGTTTCACTCTCTTCTCTCCTATATAGATAGATAAATTTGGAACTCTAAATCCAACATGGTTTGTAGTAGCTCTTTGAAACTTGACAAAATAATGTAGTTCTCAGTTTTGTCTCTATGGTTTGTTTCCTCTTCAAGTAGCCCTAAGCAGAGAATGGCGAAAAGCACTTTCATTGATATGGGTTGCCAATCTTCCAAGAAATTACGAGTTTCCAAAATACCAGCAAATATTTTTTACCTAAACTTGATGATACTTGATGGTGATGATCAGTACACAAATCCGACTTGGCTCACCAAATTTTGTTCTTCTAAGTTGAAGCGCTCGTTTACAGTACCAGTTTTTATTTTTAGGTTTCACTCTGTTGTCTCCTATATAGATAGATGAATTTGGAACACTAAATCCAACATGGATTGCAGTACCACTTTGAATCTTGACAAAATAAAGTAGTTCTCATTTTTGTCTCTATGGTTTGTTTCCTCTTCAAGTAGCCATAAGCAGAGAATGGCGAAAAGCACTTTCATTGAAAGGGGTTGCCAAATTTCGAAGAAATTACGAGTTTCCAAAATACCAGCAAATATTTTTTCACCCAATCTTTATGATACTTGGTGGGAATGATCAGTACACAAATCCCACTTGGCTCACCAAATTTTGTTCTTCTAGGTTGAAGCGTTCGTTTACAGTAGCAGTTTTTATTTTTAGGTTTCACTGTGTTCTCTGTTATACGTATAGATGAATTTGGAACTCTAAATCCAACATGGTTTGCAGTATCTCTTTGAAACTTGAGAAAATAAAGAAATTCTCAGTTTTGTCTCTATGGTTTGTTTCCTCTTCAAGTAGCCCTAACCAGAGACTGTGGAAAACACTTTCATTGAAAGGGGTTGCCAAGCTTCCAAGAAATTAAGAGTTTCCGAAATACCAGCAAATATTTTTTCACCCAATCTTGATGATATGGGTGGTAATGATCACTACAAAATTCCCACTTGGATCACCAAATTTCGTTCTTCTAGGTTGAAGCGTTCGTTTACAGTATCAGGTTTTATTTTAGGTTTCACTCTGTTCTCTCCTATATAGAATAATGAATTTGGATCTCTAAATCCATCATGGATTGTAGTAGCTCTTTGAATCTTGACAAAATAAAATAGTTCTCATTTTTGTCTCTATGGTTTGTTTCCTCTTCAAGTAGTCCTAAGCAGAAAATGGCGAAAAGCACTTTTATTGAAAGGGGTTGCCAAGCTTCCAAGAAATTACGAGTTTCCAAAATACCAGCAAATATTTTTCTCCCAATCTTGATGATACTTGATGGTGATGATCAGTACACAAAACCCACTTGGCTCACAAAATTTGTTCTTCTAGGTGAAGTGCTCATTTACAGTAGCAGTTTTTATTTTTAGGTTTCACTCTGTTGTCTCCTATATAGATAGATGAATTTGGAACTCTAAATCCAACATGGATTGTAGTCGTTCTTTGAAACTTGACAAAATAAAGTAGTTCTCATTTTTGTCCCTATGGTTTGTTTCCTCTTCAAGTAGCCCTAAGTAGAGATTGGCAAAAAGCACTTTCATTGAAAGGGTTTGCCTAGCTTCCAAAAAAACACGAGTTTTCGAAATACCAGCAAATATTTTTTCATCCAATCTTGATGATACTTGGTGGTAATGATAAGTTCACAAATCCCACTTCGCTCACCAAATTTTGTTCTTCTAGCTTGAAGCGTTCGTTTACAGTAGCAGTTTTTATTTTTAGGTTTCACTCTGTTCTCTCGTATACAGATAGATGAATTTGGAACTCTAAATCCAACATGGTTTGTAGTACCTCTTTGAAACATGACAAAATAAAGTAATTCTCAGTTTTGTCTCTATGGTTTGTTTCCTCTTCAAGTAGCGCTAACCAGAGACTGTAGAAAAGCACTTTCAATGAAAGGGGTTGCCAAGCTTCCAAGAAATTACGAGTTTCCGAAATACCAGCAAATATTTTTTCACCCAATCTTGATGATACTTGGTGGTAATGATCACTACAAAAATCCCACTTGGATCACCAAAATTTGTTCTTCTAGGTTGAAGCGTGTGTTTATAGTAGCAGTTTTTATTTTTAGGTTTCACTCTGTTGTCTCCTATATAGATAGATGAATTTGGAACTCTAAATCCATCATGGATTGTAGTAGTTCTTTGAAACTGGACAAAATAAAGTAGTTCTCATCTTTGTCTCTATGGTTTGTTTCCTCTTCAAGCAGCCCTAAGCAGCGACTGTGGAAATGCACTTTCATTGAAAGGAGTTGCCAAGCTTCCAAGAATTTACGAGTTTCAGAAATAACAGCAAATATTTTTTCACCCAATCTTGATGATACTTGGTGGGAATGATCAGTACACAAATCCCCCTTGGCACACCAATTTTTGTTCTTCTAGGTTGAAGCATTCATTCACAGTAGCAGTGTTTATTTTTAGGTTTCACTCTGTTCTCTCCTGTATAGATAAATGAATTTGGATCGCTAAATCCAAAGGGTTTGTAGTAGCTCTTTGAAACTTGACAAAATAAAGTAGTTCTCAGTTTTGTCTCTATGGTTTTTTCCTCCTCAAGTAGCCCTAATCAGAGTCTGTGGAAAAGCACTTTCATTGAAAGGGGTTGCCTAGCTTCCAAGAAATTACGATTTTCCAAAATACCAGCAAATATTTTTCACCCAAACTTGATGGTACTTGATGGTGATGATCAGTACACAAATCCCACTTGGCTCACCAAATTTTGTTCTTCTAGTTTGAAGTGTTCGTTTACAGTAGCAGTTTTTATTTTTAGGTTTTTCTCTGTTGTCTCCTAAATAGATAGTTGAATTTGGAACTCTAAATCCAACATGGATTGTAGTAGCTCTTTGAAACTTGACAAAATAAAGTAGATCTCAATTTTGTCTCTATGGTTTTTTCCTCCTCAAGTAGCCCTAATCAGAGACTGTGGAAAAGCACTTTCATTGAAAGGGGTTGCCTATCTTCCAAGAAATTACAATTTTCCAAAATACCAGCAAATATTTTTCACCCAAACTTGATGATACTTAATGGTGATGATCAGTACACAAATCCCACTTGGCTCACCAAATTTTGTTCTTCTAGGTTGAAGCGTTCGTTTACAGTAGCAGTTTTTATTTTTAGGTTTCCCTCTGTTGTCTCCTATATAGATAGTTGAATTTGGAACTCTAAATCCAACATGGATTGTAGTAGCTCTTTGAAACTTGACAAAATAAAGTAATTCTCAGTTTTGTCTCTATGGTTTGTTTCCTCTTCAAGTAGCCCTAAGCAGAGACTGTGGAAAAGCACTTTCATTGAAAGGGGTTTCCAAGCTTCCAAGTAATTACGAGTTTCCGAAATACCAGCAAAAATTTTTTCACCCAGTCTTGATGATAGTTGGTGGTAATGATCAGAATATAAATCCCACTTGGCTCAGCAAATTTTGTTCTTCTAGGTTTAAGCGTTCGTTTACATTAGCAGTTTTTATTTTTAGGTTTCACTCTGTTGTCTCCTATACAGATAGATGAATTTGGAACTGTAAATCCAACATGGTTTGTAGTAGCTCTTTGAAACTTGAGAAAATAAGGTAATTCTAAGTTTTGTCTCTATGGTTTGTTTCCTCTTCAAGTAGCCCTAACCAGAGACTGTAGAAAAGCACTTTCACTCAAAGGGTTTGAGAAGCTTCCAAGAAATTACGAGTTTCCGAAATAACAGCAAATATTTTTTCATCCAAACTTGATGATACATGGTGGTAATGATCACTACAAAAATCCCACTTGGATCACCAAATTTTGTTCTTCTAGGTTGAAGCGTTAATTTACAGTAGGGTTTTTATTTTTAGGTTTCACTCTGTTCTCTCCTATATAGATAAATGAATTTGGATCTCTAAATCCAAATGGTTTGTAGTAGCTCTTTGAAACTTGACAAAATAAAGTAGTTCTCAGTTTTGTCTCTATGGTTTTTTCCTCCTCAAGAAGCCCTAATCAGAGACTGTGGAAAAGCACTTTAATTGAAATGGGTTGCCAATCTTCCAAGAAATTATGAGTTTCCAAAATACCAGCAAATATTTTTCACCCAATCTTGATGATACTTGATGGTGATGATCAGTACACAAATCCCACTTGGCTCACCAAAGTTTGTTCTTCTAGGTGAAGTGCTCATTTACAGTAGCAGTTTTTAATTTTTGGGTTTCACTCTGTTGTCTCCTATATAGATAGATGAATTTGGAACTCTAAATCCAACATGGATTGTACTAGCTCTTTGAATCTTGACAAAATAAAGTAATTCTCAGTTTTGTCTCTGTGGTTTGTTTCCTCTTCAAGTAGCCCTAACCAGAGACTGTGGTAAAGCACTTTCATTGAACGGGGTTTCCAAGCTTCCAAGAAATTACGAGATTCCGAAATAGCAGCAAAAATTTTTTTACCCAGTCTTCATGATACTTGGTGGTTATGATCAGAATTCAAATCCCACTTGTCTCACCAAATTTTGTTCTTCTAGGATGAAGCGTTCGTTTACAGTAGCAGTTTTTTTTTTTTTTTTTTTAGGTTTCACTCTGTTGTCTTCTATACAGATAGGTGAATTTGGAACTCTAAATCCAACATGGTTTGTAGTAGCTCCATGAAACTTTAAAAAATAAAGTAGTTCTCACTTTTGTCTCTATGGTTTGTTTCCTCTTCTAGTAGCTCTAAGCAGAGAATGGCGAAAAGCACTTTCATAGAAAGGGGTTGCCAAATTTCCAAGAAATTACGAGTTTCGGAAATAGCCGCAAATATTTTTTCACCCAATCTTTATGATACTTGGTGGGAATGATCAGTACACATCCCACTTGGCTCACCAAATTTTTTTCTTCTAGGTTGAAGCAATCGTTTACAGTAGCAGTTTTAATTTTTAGGTTTCACTCTGTTCTCTCCTATACAGATAGATGAATTTGGAACTCTAAATCCAACATGGTTTGCAGTATCACTTTGAAACTTGACAAAATAAAGAAATTCTCAGTTTTGTCTCTATGGTTTGTTTCCTCTTCAAGTAGCCCTAACCCGAGACTGTGGAAAAGCACTTTCATTGAAAGGCGTTGCCAAGCTTCCAAGAAATTACGAGTTTCCGAAATACCAGCAAATATTTTTTCACCCAATCTTGATGATATGGGTGGTAATGATCACTACAAAATTCCCACTTGGATCACCAAATTTTGTTCTTCTAGGTTGAAGTGTTCGTTTACAGTATTAGGTTTTATTTTAGGTTTCACTCTGTTCTCTCCTATATAGAATAATGAATTTGGATCTCTAAATCCATCATGGATTGTAGTAGCTTTTTGAAACTTGACAAAATAAAATAGTTCTCATTTTTGTCTCTATGGTTTGTTTCCTCTTCACGTAGTCCTAAGCAGAAAATGGCGAAAAGCACTTTCATTGAAAGGGGTTGCCAAGCTTCCAAGAAATTACGAGTGTCTGAAATACCAGCAAATATTTTTTCACCCAATCTTGATGATACTTGGTGGTAATGATCAGTACACAAATCCCACTTGGCTCACCAAATATTGCTCTTCTATGTTGAAGCGTTATTTACAGTAGCAGTTTTTATTTTTAGGTTTCACTCTGTTCTCTCCTATATAGATAGATGAATGTGGAACTCTAAATCCAACATGGTTTGCAGTAGCTCTTTGAAAATTGACTAAATAAAGTAGTTCTTAGTTTTGTCTCCATAGTTTGTTTTCTTTTCAAGTAGCCCTAAACAGAGACTGTGGAAAATCACTTTCATTGAAAGGGGTTGCCAATCTTCCAAGAAATTACGAGTAAACGAAATACCAGCAAATATTTTTTCACCCAATCCTGATGATACTTGGTGATAATGATCAGTACACAAATCCCATTTGGCTCACCAAATTTTGTTTTTCTAGTTTGAAGCGTTCGTTTACAATAGCAGTTTTTATTTTTAGGTTTCAGTCTGTTCTCTCCTATATAAATAGATGAATTTGGAATTCTAAATCCAACATGGTTTGTAGTAGCTCTTTGTAACTTGACAAAATAAAGTAGTTCTCAGTTTTCTCTCTATGGTTTGTATACTCTTCAAGTAGCCTTAATCAGAGACTGGCGTAAAGGACTTTCATTGAAAGGGGTTGGCAAGCGTCCAAGAATCCTCGAGTTTCCGTAATACCAGCAAATATTTTTTCACCCAATCTTGATGATACTTCGTGGTAATGATCAGTACACAAATCCCACTTGGCTCACCATATTTTGTTCTGCTTGTTTGAAGCGTATGTTTATAGTAACAGATTTTATTTTTAGGTTTCACTCTCTTCTCTCCTATATAAATAGATGAATTTGAAACTCTAAATCCAACATTTTTTGTAAAAGCTCTTTGAAACTTGAGAAAATAAAGTAGTTCTCAGTTTCGTCTATATGGTTTGTTTTCTTATCAAGTAGCCTTGTCACAGACTGTTTGAAAAGCACTTTCATTGAAAGGGGTTGCCAAGCTTCCAAGAAATTATGAGTTTCCGAAATACCACCAAATATTTTTTCACCCAATCTTGATGATACTAGGTGGTAATGATCAGTACACAAATCCCACTTGGCTCATCAAATTTTGTGCTTCTATGTTGAAGATTTCGTTTACAGTAGCAGTTTATATTTTAGGTTTCCCTCTGTTCTCTCCTATATAGATAGATGAATTTTGACCTCCAAATCAAACATGGGGTGTAATAGCTCTTTGAAACTTGACAAAACAAAGTAGTCTCAGTTTTGTCTCTATCGTTTGTTTCCTCTTCAAATAGCCCTAAGCAGAGACTGTGGAAAAGCACTTTCTTTGAGAGGGGATGAGAAGCTTCCAAGAAATTATGAGTTTCCCAAATACCAGCAAATATTTTTCTCCCAATCTTAATGATACATGGTGGTAATGATCAGTACACAAATCCCACTTGGCTCACCAAATTTTGTTTTCAAGGTTGAAGCGTTCGTTTAATGTAGCAGTTTTTATTTTTAGGTTTCACTCTGTTCTCTCCCATATAAATAGATTAATTTGGAACTCTAAATCCAACATGGTTTGTAGTACTCTTTGAAACTTGACAAAATAAAGTAGTTCTCAGTTTTGTCTCTGTTTTGTTTTTTCTTCAAACAGCCCTACTCAGAGACTGGCAAAAAGCACTTTCATTGAAACGGGTTGGAAGTGTCCTAGAATCTACGTGTTTCCGAAATACCAGCAAATATTTTTTCACCCAATCTTGATCATACTTGGTGGTAATGATCAATATACAAATACCACTTGGCTCACCAAATTTTGTTCTTCTAGGTTGAAGCATTCGTTTAGACTAGCAGTTTTTATTTTTAGGTTTCACTCTCTTCTCTCCTATATAGATAGATGAATTTGGAACTCTAAATCCAACATGGTTTGTAGTAGCTCTTTGAAACTTGACAAAATAAAGTAGATGTCTGTTTTGTCTCTATGGTGTGCTTCCTCTTCCAGTAGCCCTACGCAGAGACTGTGGAGAATCACGTTCATTGAAAGGGGTTGCCAAGCTTCCAAGATTTTCCGAGTTTCCGAAATACCAGTAAATATTTTTTCACCCAACAATGATGATATGTGGTGGTAATGATCAGTACACAAATCCCACTTGGCTCACCAAATTTCGTTCTTCTAGGTTGAAGCGTACGTTTACAGTAGCAGTTTTCATTTTTAGGTTTCACTCTCTTCTCTCCTATATAGATAGATGAATTTGGAACTCCAAATCCAACATGGTTTGTAGTAGCTTTTTGAAACTTTACAAAATAATGTAGTTCTCAGTTTTGTCTCTTTGGTTTATTTCCTCTTCAAGTATCCCTAAGCAAAGACTGTGGAAAAGCACTTTCATTGAAAGGGTTTGCCCAGCATCCAAGAAATTACGAGTTTCCGAAATAACAGCAAATATTTTTTCACCCAAACTTGATGATACTTGGTGGTAATGATCAGTACTAAAATCCCACTTGGCTCACCAAATTTTGTTCTTCTAGGTTGAAGCGTTCGTTTACAGTAGCAGTTTTTATTTTTAGGTTTCACTCTCTTCTCTCCTATATAGATAGATGAATTTGGAACTCTAAATCCAACATGGTTTGTAGTAGCTCTTTGAAACTTGACAAAATAAATTAGATCTCTGTTTTGTCTCTATGGTGTGCTTCTTCTTAAAGTAGCTCTATGCACAGACTGTGGAAAAGCACTTTTATTGAAAGGGGTTGCCAAGCTTCCAAGAAATTATGAGTTTCGGAAACCAGCAAATATTTTTTCACCCAATCTTGATGATACATGATGGTAGTATTCAGTACATAAATCCCACTAGGCTCACCAAATTTTGTTCCTCTAGGTTGCAGCGTTCGTTTACAGTGGCAGTTTTTAATTTTAGGTTTCACTATGTTCTCTCCTATATAGATACATGAATTTGGAACTCTAAATCCAACATGGTTTGTAGTAGCTCTTTGACACATGGCAAAATTAAGTAGTTCTCAGGTTTGTCTCTATGGTTTGTTTACTCTTCAAGTAGCCCTAATGGGAGACTGGCGAAAAGCACTTTCATTGAAAGGGGTTGGCAAGCATTCAAGAATCTACGAGTTTCCGAAATACCAGCAAATATTTTTTCACCCAATCTTGAGGATACTTGGTTCTAATGATCAGTACACCAATCCCACTTGGCTCACCAAATTTTGTTCTTCTAGGTTGAAACGTACGTTTACAGTAGCAGTTTTTATTTTTAGTTTTCACTCTGTTCTCTCCTATATAGAAAAATGAATTTGGAACTCTAAGTGCAACTTGGTTTGTAGTAGCTCTTTGAATCTTGACAAAATAAAGTAGATCTCTGTTTTGTCTCTATGGTTTGCTTTCTCTTCAAGTAGCCCTATGCTGAGACGTTGGAAAAGCACTTTCATTGAAAGGGGTTGCCAAGCATACAAGAATTTACGAGTTTCCGAAATACCAGCAAATATTTTTTCACCCAACCTTGATGATACTAGGTGCTTATGATCAGTACACATATCCCACTTTTCTAACCAAATTTTGTTCTTCTAGGTTGAAGCGTTGTATTACAATAGCAGTTTTTAATTTTAGGTTTCACTCTGTTCTCTCCTATATAAATAGAAGAATTTGGAACTCTAAATCCAACATGGTTTGTAGTAGCTTCTTGAAACTTGACAAAATAAAGTAGTCTCAGTTTTGTCTCTATCGTTTGTTTCCTCTTCAAATAGCCCTAAGCAGCGACTGTGGAAAAGCACTTTCATTAAGAGGGGATGCCAAGCTTCCAAGAAATTATGAGTTTCCCAAATACCAGCAAATATTTTTCTCCCAATCTTGATGACACATGGTGGTAATGATCAGTACAATAATCCCACTTGGCTCACCAAATTTTGTTTTCTAGGTTGAAGCGTTCGTTTAGTGTAGCAGTTTTTATTTTTAGGTTTCTCTGTGTTCTCTCCTATATAAATAGATTAATTTGGAACCCTAAATCCAACATGGTTTGTAGTAGCTCTTTGAAACTTGACAAAATAAAGTAGTTCTCAATTTTGTCTCTATGGATTGTTTCCTCTCAAGTGGCCCTAGTCACAGAGAGTGGAAAAGCACTTTCATTGAAAGGGGTTGCCAAGCTTCCAAGAAATTACGAGTTTCCGAAATACAAGCAAATATTTTCTAAAGCAATCTTGATGATACTTCGTGGTAATGATCAGTACCCAAATCCCACTTGGCTCACCAAATTTTGTTCTTTTAGATTGAAGCGTTCGTTTACAGTAGCAGTTTTATTTTTAGGTTTCACTCTGTTCTCTCCTATACAAATAGATGAATGTGGAACTCTAAATTCAACATGGTTTGTAGTAGCTCTTTGAAACTTGACAAAATGAAGTAGTTCTCAGTTTGGTCTCTATGGTTGTTTAATCTTCACGTAGTAGAAATCTGATACTGGCGAAAAGAACTTTCATTGAAAGGGGTTGGCAGGCGTCCAAGAATCTACGAGTTACCGAAATACCAGCAAATATTTTTTGGCCCAATCTTGATAATACTTGGTGGTAAAAATCAGCACACAAATTCCACTTGGCTCACCAAGTTTTGTTCTTTTACTTTGAAGCGTTCGTTTACAGTAGCAGTTTTTATTTTTAGGATTCACTCTCTTCTCTCCAATATAGATAGATGAATTTGGAACTCTAAGTCCAACATGGTTTGTAGTAGCTCTTTCAAAGTTGACAAAATAAAGTAGTTCTCAGTTTTGTCTCTATCGTTTGCTTCCTCTTAAAGTAGCAATATGCAGAGACTGTAGAAAAGCACTTTCATTGAGTGGGGATGCCAAGCTTCCAAGAAATTTTGTGTTTCCCAAATACCAGCAAATATTTTTCTCCCAATCTTGATGATACATGGTGGTAATGATCAGTACACAAATCCCACTTGGCTCACTAAATTTAGTTTTCTAGGTTGAAGTGTTCGTTTACAGTAGCAGTTTTTATTTTTAGGTTTCACTCTGTTCTCTCCTATATAAATAGATGAATTTGGAACTCTAAATCCAACATGGTTTGTAGTAGCTCTTTGAAACTTGACAAAATAAAGTAGTTCTCAGTTTTGTCTCTATGGATTTTTTCTTCTCAAGTGGCCCTAGTCACAGAGTGTCGAAAAGCACTTTCATTGAAAGGGGTTGCCAAGCTTCCAAGAAATTACGAGGTTCCGAAATATCAGCAAATATTTTTTCACGCAATCTTGGTGATACTTCGTGGTAATGATCAGTACCCAAATCCCACTTGGCTCACCAAATTTTGTTCTTCTAGGTTGAAGCGTTCGTTTACAGTAAGAGTTTTTATTTTTAGGTTTCACTCTGTTCTCTCCTACATAGATAGATTAATTTGGAACTCTAAATCCAAGATGGTTTGTAGAAGTCTTTGAAACTTGACAAAATAAAGTAATTCTCAGTTTTGTCTCTGTTTTGTTTTGTGTTCAAATAGCCCTAATCAGAGACTGGCAAAAAGCACTTTCATTGAAATGGGTTGGAAGCGTCCTAGAATCTACTTGTTTCCGAAATACCAGCAAATATTTTTTCTCCCAATCTTGATCATACTTGGTGGTAATGATCAGTATACAAATACCACTTGGCTCACCAAATTTTCTTCTTCTATGTTGAAGCGTTCGTTTACAGTAGCAGTTTTTATTTTTAGGTTTCACTCTGTTCACTGCTATATAAATAGATGAATTTGTAACTCTAAATCCAACATGGTTTGTAATAGCTCTTTGAAACTTGAGAAAATAAAGTAGTTCTCAGTTTTGTCTGTATGGTTTGTTTCCTCTTCAAGTAGCCCTTGTCACAGACAGTGGAAAACCACTTTCATTGAAAAAGTTTGCCAAGTTTTCAAGAAATTACAAGTTTCCGTAATAACAGCAAATATTTTTTCCCAATCTTGATGATACTTGGTGGTAATGATCACTACACAAATCCCACTTGGCTCACCAAATTTCGTTCTTCTAGGTTGAAGCATACGTTTTCAGTAGCAGTTTTTATTTTTAGGTTTCACTCTCTTCTCTCCTACATAGATAGATGAATTTGGAACTCTAAATCCAACATGGTTTGTAGTAGCTTTTTGAAACTTTACAAAATAAAGTAGTTCTCAGTTTTGTCTCTATGGTTTGCTTCCTGTTAAAGTAGCAATATGCAGAGACTGTGGAAAAGCACTTTCATTTAAAGGGTTTGCCAAGCTTCTAAGAAATTACGAGTTTCTGAAATACCAGCAAATTTTTTTTCAACCAATCTTGATGATACTTGGTGGTAATGATCAGTACCCAAATCCCACTTGGCTCACCAAATTTTGCTCTTCTATGTTGAAGCCTTATTTACAGTAGCACTTTTTATTTTTAGGTTTCACTCTGTTCTCTCCCAAATAGATAGATGAATGTGGATCTCTAAATCCAACATGGTTTGTAGTAGCTCTTTGAATATTGACAAAATAAAGTAGTTCTCAGTTTTGTTTCCATGGTTTGTTTTCTTTTCAAATAGCCCTAAGCAGAGACTGTTGAAAAGCACTTTCATTGAAAGGGGTTGCCAAACTTCCAAGAAATTACGAGTGACCGAAATACCAGCAAATGTTTTTTCACCCAATCCTGATGATATTGGTGATAATGATCAGTACACAAATCCCACTTGGCTAACCGAATTTTGTTCTTCTAGTTTGAAGCGTTCGTTTACAATAGCAGTTTTTATTTTTAGGTTTCACACTGTTCTCTCCTATGTAAATATATGAATTTGGAACTCTAAATCAAACATGGCTGGTAGTAGCTCTTTGAAACTTGACAAAATAAAGTAGTTCTCAGTTTTGTCTCTATGGTTTGTTTACTCTTCAAGTAGCCTTAATCAGAGACTGGCGAAAAGCACTTTCATTGAAAGGGGTTGGCAAGCGTCCAAGAATCTACGAGTTTCCGTAATACCAGCAAATATTTTTTCACCCAATCTTGATGATACTTCGTGGTAATTTTCAGTACACAAATC
This sequence comes from Callospermophilus lateralis, assembly GCF_048772815.1. Lineage (NCBI taxonomy): Eukaryota > Metazoa > Chordata > Mammalia > Rodentia > Sciuridae > Callospermophilus > Callospermophilus lateralis. The sequence goes on along the minus strand of NW_027515982.1, from coordinate 748 downwards.
CCACTTGGCTCACCAAATTTTGTTCTGCTAGGTTGAAGCGCATGTTTACAGGAACAGTTTTTATTTTTAGGTTACACTCTCTTCTCTCCTATATAGATAGATGAATTTGGAACTCTAAATCCAACATGGTTTGTAGTAGCTCTTTGAAACTTGACAAAATAAAGTAGTTCTCAGTTTTATATCCATGGTGTGTTTCCTCTTAAAATAGCCATAAACTGAGACTGTGGAAAAGCACTTTCATTGAAAGGGGTTGCCAAGCTTCCAAGAAATTACGATTTTCCCAAATACCAGCAAATATTTTTTCACCCCATCTTGATGATACTTGGTGGTAATGATCAGTACACAAATCCCACTTGGCTCACCAAATTTTGTTCTTCTAGGTTGAAGCATTCGTTTACAGTAGCAGTTTTTATTTTTATGTTTCACTCTGTTCTCTCCTATATAAATAGATGATTTTGATATTCTAAATCCAACATGGTTTGTAATAGCTCTTTGAAACTTGAGAAAATAAAGTAGTTCTCAGTTTTGTCTGTATGGTTTGTTTCCTCTTCAAGTAGCCCTTGTCACAGACTGTGGAAAAGCACTTTCATTGAAAGGGGTTGCCAAGCTTCCAAGAAATTAGGAGTTTCCATAATACCAGCAAATATTTTTTACCCAATCTTGATGATTCTTGGTGGTAATGATCAGTACACAAGTCACACTTGGCTCACCAAATTTCGTTCTTCTAGGTTGAAGCGTACGTTCACAG
>NW_027515981.1:0-67367 GCF_048772815.1 Callospermophilus lateralis | reverse complement strand
TCAAGTTTCAAAAGCTACTACAAACCATGTTGGATTTAGAGTTCCAAATTCATCTACCTCTATAGGAGAGAAAAAGGGAAACCTAAATATAAAAACTGCTACTGTAGACGAACGCTTCCACCTAGAAGAACAAAATTTGGTGAGCCAAGTGGGATTTGTTTACTTATCATTACCACCGAGTATCATCAAGATTGGGTGAAAAAATATTTGCTGCTATTTCGGAAACTCGTTATTTCTTAGAACCTTGGCAACCCCTCTCAATGAAAGTGCATTTCCACAGCCTGTGCTTAGGGCTACTTGAAGAGGAAACAAACCATAGAGACAAAACTGAGAACTCCTTTATTTTGTCATGTTTCAAAGAGCTACTACATCCATGTTGGATTTAGAGTTCCAAATTCATCGATCTATACAAGAGAGAACAGAGTGAAACCTACATATAAAAACTACTACTGTAGATGAACGCTTCAACCTAGAAGAACACAATTTGGTGAGCCAAGTGAGATTTGTGTACTGATCATTACCACCACGTATCATCAAGTTTGGGTGAAAAAATATTTGCTGGTATTTCGTAAACTCGTAATTTCTTGGAAGATTGGCAACCCCTTTCATTGAAAGTGCTTTTCCACAGTCTCTTCTTAGGGCTACTTGAAGAGGAAACAAACCATAGAGACAAAACTGAGAGCTACTTTATTTTGTCAAGTTTCAAAGAGCTACTGCAAACCATGTTGGATTTAGAGTTCCAAATTCATCTATCTATATATTTGAGAACAGAGTGAAACCTAAAAATAAAAACTGCTACAGTAAACGAACGCTTCAACCTAGAAGAACAAAATTTGTTGAGCCAAGTAGGATTTGTGTACTTGTCATTACCACCACGTATCATCAAGATTCGGTAAAAAAATATTTCCTGGTATTTTGGAAACTCGTAATTTCTTGGAAGCTTTGCAACCCCTTTCAATGAAAGTGCTTTTCCACAGTCTCTGCTTAGGGCTACTTTAAGAGGAAACATACCATAGAGAAAAAACTGAGAACTACTTTTTTTTGTCAATTTTCAAAGAGCTACTACAAACCATGTTGGATTTAGAGTTCCAAATTCATCTATCTATTTAGGATAGAACAGAGTGACACCTAAAAATAAAAACCGCTTCTGTAAACGAACGCTTCAACCTAGAAAACAAAATTTGGTGAGCCAAGTGGGATTTGTGTACTTGTCATTACCACCACGTATCATCAAGATTGGGTGATAAAATATGTGCTGGTATTTTGGAAACTCGTAATTTCTTGGAAGCTTGGCAAACCCTTTCAATGAAAGTGTTTTCCACAGTCTATGCTTAGGGCTACTTGAAGGGAAACAAACCATAGAGAAAAAAATGAGAACTACTTTTTTTGTCAAGTTTTAAAGAGCTACTACAAACCATGTTGGATTTAGAGTTCCTAATTCATCTATCTATATAGGATAGAAGAGAGTGACACTTAAAAATAAAAACTCCTACTGTCCACGAACGCATCAAGCTAGAAGAACACAATTTGGTGAGACCAGTGAGATTTGTGTACTGACCATTACCACCACGTATCATCAAGATTGGTTGAAAAAATATTTGCTGGTATTTCGGAAACTCGTAATTTCTTGGAAGCTTGGCAACACCTTTCAATTAAAGTGCTTTTCCACAGTCTCTTCTTAGGGCTACTTGAAGAGGAAACAAACCATAGAGACAAAACTGAGAACTACTTTATTTTGTCAAGTTTCAAAGAGCTACTACAAACCATGTTGGATTTAGAATTCCAAATTCATCTATCTATACAGGAGAAAACAGAGTGAAACCTAAATATAAAAACTGCTACTGTAGACGAACGCTTCAACCTGGAAGAACAAAATTTGGTGAGCCAAGTGGGATTTGTGTTCTGATCATTACCACCAAGTATCATCAAGATTGGGTGAAAAAATATTTGCTGGTATTTCGGAAACTCGTTATTTCTTAGAAGCTTGGCAACCCCTCTCAATGAAAGTGCTTTTCCACATTCTGTGCCTAGGGCTACTTGAAGAGAAAACAAATCATAGAGACAAAACTGAGAACTCCTTTATTTTGTCAAGTTTCAAAGAGCTACTAAAAACCATGTTGGGTTTAGAGTTCCAAATACATCTATCTATATAGGAGAGCAGAGAGGAAAACCTAAAAATAAAAACTGCTACTGTAGACGAATGCTTTAAACTAGAAGAACAAAATTTGGTGAGCCAAGTGGGATTTGTGTACTGATCATTACCACCAAGTATCATGAAGATTGGGTGAAAAAATATTTGCTGCTATTTCGGAAACTCGTTATTTCTTAGAAGCTTGGCAACCCCTCTCAATGAAAGTGCTTTTCCACAGCCTGTGCTTAGGGCTACTTGAAGAGGAAACAAACCATAGAGACAAAACTGAGAACTCCTTTATTTTGTCATGTTTCAAAGAGCTACTACATCCATGTTGGATTTAGTGTTCCAAATTCATCTATCTATATAAGAGAGAACAGAGTGAAACCTACATATAAAAACTGCTACTGTAGATGAACGCTTCAATACTACAAGAACACAATTTGGTGAGCCAAGTGAGATTTGCGTACTGATCATTACCACCATGTATCATCAACATTGGGTGAAAAAATATTTGCTGTTATTTCGGAAACTCGTAATTTCTTGGAAGCTTGGCAACCCCTTTCAATGAAAGTGCTTTTCCACAGTCTCTTCTTAGGGCTACTTCAACAGGAAACAAACCATAGAGACAAAACTGATAGCTACTTTATTTTATCAAGTTTCAAAGAGCTGCTACAAACCATGTTGAATTTAGAGTTCCAAATTCATCTATCTATATATTTGAGAACAGAGTGAAACATAAAAATAAAAACTGCTACTGTAAACGAACGCTTCAACCTAGAAGAACAAAATTTGGTGAGCCAAGTAGGATTTGTGTACTTGTCATTACCACCACGTATCATCAAGGTTGGGTGAAAAAATATTTCCTGGTATTTTGGAAACTCGTAATTTCTTGGAAGATTTGCAACCCCTTTCAATGAAAGTGCTTTTAAACAGTCTCTGCTTAGTGCTACTTGAAGAGGAAACAAACCATAGAGAAAAAAGTGAGAACTACTTTATTTTGTCAATTTTCAAAGAGCTACTACAAACCATGTTGGATTTAGAGTTCCAAATTCATCTATCTATTTAGGATAGAATAGAGTGACACCTAAAAATAAAAACTGCTACTGTAATCGAACGCTTCAACCTAGAAGAACAAAATTTGGTGAGCCAAGTGGGATTTGTGTACTTGTCATTACCACCACGTATCATCAAGATTGGGTGAAAAAATATGTGGGGTTATTTTGGAAACTCGTAATTTCTTGGAAGCTTGGCAACACCTTTCAATGAAAGTGCTTTTCCACAGTCTCTGCCTAGGGCTGCTTGAAGAGGAAACAAACCATAGAGACAAAATTGAGAACTTCTTTTTTTTGTCAAGTTTCAAAAAGCTACTACAAACCATGTTGGATTTAGAGTTCCAAATTCATCTACCTCTATAGGAGAGAAAAAGGGAAACCTAAATATAAAAACTGCTACTGTAGACGAACGCTTCCACCTAGAAGAACAAAATTTGGTGAGCCAAGTGGGATTTGTTTACTTATCATTACCACCGAGTATCATCAAGATTGGGTGAAAAAATATTTGCTGCTATTTCGGAAACTCGTTATTTCTTAGAACCTTGGCAACCCCTCTCAATGAAAGTGCATTTCCACAGCCTGTGCTTAGGGCTACTTGAAGAGGAAACAAACCATAGAGACAAAACTGAGAACTCCTTTATTTTGTCATGTTTCAAAGAGCTACTACATCCATGTTGGATTTAGAGTTCCAAATTCATCGATCTATACAAGAGAGAACAGAGTGAAACCTACATATAAAAACTACTACTGTAGATGAACGCTTCAACCTAGAAGAACACAATTTGGTGAGCCAAGTGAGATTTGTGTACTGATCATTACCACCACGTATCATCAAGTTTGGGTGAAAAAATATTTGCTGGTATTTCGTAAACTCGTAATTTCTTGGAAGATTGGCAACCCCTTTCATTGAAAGTGCTTTTCCACAGTCTCTTCTTAGGGCTACTTGAAGAGGAAACAAACCATAGAGACAAAACTGAGAGCTACTTTATTTTGTCAAGTTTCAAAGAGCTACTGCAAACCATGTTGGATTTAGAGTTCCAAATTCATCTATCTATATATTTGAGAACAGAGTGAAACCTAAAAATAAAAACTGCTACAGTAAACGAACGCTTCAACCTAGAAGAACAAAATTTGTTGAGCCAAGTAGGATTTGTGTACTTGTCATTACCACCACGTATCATCAAGATTCGGTAAAAAAATATTTCCTGGTATTTTGGAAACTCGTAATTTCTTGGAAGCTTTGCAACCCCTTTCAATGAAAGTGCTTTTCCACAGTCTCTGCTTAGGGCTACTTTAAGAGGAAACATACCATAGAGAAAAAACTGAGAACTACTTTTTTTTGTCAATTTTCAAAGAGCTACTACAAACCATGTTGGATTTAGAGTTCCAAATTCATCTATCTATTTAGGATAGAACAGAGTGACACCTAAAAATAAAAACCGCTTCTGTAAACGAACGCTTCAACCTAGAAGAACAAAATTTGGTGAGCCAAGTGGGATTTGTGTACTTGTCATTACCACCACGTATCATGAAGATTGGGTGAAAAAATATGTGGGGTTATTTTGGAAACTCGTAATTTCTTGGAAACTTGGAAACCCCTTTCAATGAAAGTGCTTTTGCAGGTATTTCACAAACTCGTAATTTCTTGGAAACATGGCAACCCCTTTGAATAAAAGTGCTTTTCCACAGTCTCTGTTTAGGGCTACTTGAAGATAAAAGAAATCATAGAGACAAAACTGAGAACTACTTTTTTTGTCAAGTTTCATAGAGCTAGTACAAACCATGTTGGATTTAGAGTTTCAAATTCAGCTATCTATATAGGAGAGAACAGAGGGAAACCTAAAAATATAAACTGCTACTGTAAACGAACTCTTCAAACTCGAACAACAAAATTTGGTAAGTCAAGTGGGATTTCTGTACCGATCATTACCACCAAGTGCATCAAGATTGGTTGAAAAAATATTTGCTCATATTTCAAAAAATCATTATTTCTTAGAGGCTTAGAAACCCTCTCAATGAAAGTGCTTTTCCACAGTCTGTGCCTAGGGCTACCTGAAGAGGAAACAAACCATAGAGACAAAACTGAGAACTACTTTATTTTGTCAAGTTTCAAAGAGCTACTAAAAACCATGTTGGATTTAGAGTTCCAAATCATCTATCTATATAAGAGAGAACAGAGTGAAACCTAAAAATACAAACTGCTACTGTAAACGAACGCTTCAACCAAGAAGAACAAAATTTGGTGAGTGAAGTGGGATTTGTGTACTGATCATTAACACCAAGTATCATCAAGATTGGGTGAAAAAATATTTGCAGGTATTTCGGAAACTCGTAATTTCTTGGAAGCTTGGCAACCCCCTTCAATGAAAGTGCTTTTCCACAGTCTGTGCCAAGGGCTACTTGAAGAGGAAACAAACCATAGAGAAGACAATACTGAGAACTCCTTTATTTTGTCAAGTTTCAAAGAGCTACTACAAACCATGTTGTATTTAGAGTTCCAAATTGATCTATCTATATAGGAGAGAACAGAGGGAAACCTAAAAATATAAACTGCTACTGTAAACGAACTCTTCAAACTCGAACAACAAAATTTGGTAAGTCAAGTGGGATTTCTGTACCGATCATTACCACCAAGTGCATCAAGATTGGTTGAAAAAATATTTGCTCATATTTCAAAAAATCATTATTTCTTAGAGGCTTAGAAACCCCTCTCAATGAAAGTGCTTTTCCACAGTCTGTGCCTAGGGCTACCTGAAGAGGAAACAAACCATAGAGACAAAACTGAGAACTACTTTATTTTGTCAAGTTTCAAAGAGCTACTAAAAACCATGTTGGATTTAGAGTTCCAAATCATCTATCTATATAAGAGAGAACAGAGTGAAACCTAAAAATACAAACTGCTACTGTAAACGAACGCTTCAACCAAGAAGAACAAAATTTGGTGAGTGAAGTGGGATTTGTGTACTGATCATTAACACCAAGTATCATCAAGATTGGGTGAAAAAATATTTGCAGGTATTTCGGAAACTCGTAATTTCTTGGAAGCTTGGCAACCCCCTTCAATGAAAGTGCTTTTCCACAGTCTGTGCCAAGGGCTACTTGAAGAGGAAACAAACCATAGAGAAGACAATACTGAGAACTCCTTTATTTTGTCAAGTTTCAAAGAGCTACTACAAACCATGTTGTATTTAGAGTTCCAAATTGATCTATCTATATAGGAGAGAACAGAGGGAAACCTAAAAATATAAACTGCTACTGTAAACGAACTCTTCAAACTCGAACAACAAAATTTGGTAAGTCAAGTGGGATTTCTGTACCGATCATTACCACCAAGTGCATCAAGATTGGTTGAAAAAATATTTGCTCATATTTCAAAAAATCATTATTTCTTAGAGGCTTAGAAACCCCTCTCAATGAAAGTGCTTTTCCACAGTCTGTGCCTGGGGCTACCTGAAGAGGAAACAAACCATAGAGACAAAACTGAGAACTACTTTATTTTGTCAAGTTTCAAAGAGCTACTAAAAACCATGTTGGATTTAGAGTTCCAAATCATCTATCTATATAAGAGAGAACAGAGTGAAACCTAAAAATACAAACTGCTACTGTAAACGAACGCTTCAACCAAGAAGAACAAAATTTGGTGAGTGAAGTGGGATTTGTGTACTGATCATTAACACCAAGTATCATCAAGATTGGGTGAAAAAATATTTGCAGGTATTTCGGAAACTCGTAATTTCTTGGAAGCTTGGCAACCCCCTTCAATGAAAGTGCTTTTCCACAGTCTGTGCCAAGGGCTACTTGAAGAGGAAACAAACCATAGAGAAGACAATACTGAGAACTCCTTTATTTTGTCAAGTTTCAAAGAGCTACTACAAACCATGTTGTATTTAGAGTTCCAAATTGATCTATCTATATAGGAGAGAACAGAGGGAAACCTAAAAATATAAACTGCTACTGTAAACGAACGCTTCAACCTAGAAGAACAAAATTTAGTTAGTCAAGTGGCATTTGTGTACCGATCATTACCACCAAATATCATCAATATTGGTTGAAAAAATATTTGCTGGTTTTTCGGAAACTTCTTATTTCTTGGAAGCTTGGCAACCCCTTTCAATGAAAGTGCTTTTCCACAGTCTGTGCCTAGGGCTACTTGAAGAGGAAACAAACCATGGAGATAATACTGAGAACTACTTTATTTTGTCAAGTTTCAAAGAGCTACTACAAACCATGTTGGATTTAGAGGTCCAAATTCATCTATCTATATAGAAGAGAACAGAGTGAAACCTAAATATAAAAACTGCTTCTGTAGACGAACGCTTCAACCAAGAAGAACAAAATTTGGTGAGCCAAGTGGGATTGGTGTACTTGTCATTACCACACTTGGTGTATCATCAAGATTGGGTGAAAAAATATTTGCTGGTATTTCGGAAACTCGTTATTTCTTAGAACTTGTCAACCCCTCTCAATGAAAGTGCTTTTCCACAGTCTGTGCCTATGGCTACTTGAAGAGGAAAGAAACCATTGAGACAAAACTGAGAATTCCTTTATTTTGTCAAGATTCAAAGAGCTACTATAAACAATGTTTGATTTAGATTTCCAAATTCATCTATGTATATAGGAGAGAACAAAGTGAAACCTAAAAATAAAAACAGCGACTGTAAACGAACGCTTCAACCGAGAATAACAAAATTTGGTGAGCCAAGTGGGATTTGTGTACTTGTCATTATCACCACCTATCATGAAGATTGGGTGAAAAAGTATTTGCTGGTATTTCAGAAACTCATAATTTCTTGGAAACGTGGCAACTCCTTTCAATGAAAGTGCTTTTCCACAGTCTCTGCTTAGCGCTATTTGAAGAGGAAAGAAATCATAGAGACAAAACTGAGAACTACTTTTTTTTGTCAAGTTTCAAAGAGCTAGTACAAACCATGTTGGATTTAGAGTTCCAAATTCTTCTATCTATATAGGAGAGAACAGAGGGAAATCTAAAAATAAAACCTGCTACTGTAAACGAACGCTTCAACATGGAAGAACAAAATTTGGTGAGCCAAGTGGGATTTGTGTACCGATCATTACCAACATGTAGCATTACGATTGGGTGAAAAAATATTTGCTGGTATTTCGGAAACTCGTAATTTCTTGGAAGCTAGGCAACCCTTTAAATGAAAGTGCTTTTGCACAGTCTCTGCTTAGGGTTACTTGAAGAGGAAACAAACCATAGAGACAAAACTGAGAACTAGTTCATTTTATCAAGTTTCAAAGAACTACTACAAACCATGTTGGATTTAGAGTTCCAAATTCATCTATCTATATATTTGAGAAAAGAATGAAACCTAAAAATAAAAACTGCTACTCTAAACGAACGCTTCAACCTAGAAGAACAAAATTTGGTGAGCCAAGTGGGATTGGTGTACTTGTCATTACCACCACGTATCATCAAGATTGGTGAAAAATTATTTGCTGGTATTTCGAAAACAGGTAATTTCTTGGAGGCTTGGCAACTCCTTTCAATAAAAGTGCTTTTCCACAGTCTCTGCATGGGCTACTTGAAGAGGAAACAAATCATAGAGACAAAACTGAGAACTACTTTTTTTTGTCAAGTTTCAAAGAGCTGCTACAAATCTTTTGGATTTAGAGTTCCAAATTCCTCTATGTATATAGGAGAGAACAGAGGGAAACCTAAAATTATAAACTGCTACTGTAAACGAACGCTGCAACCAAGAAACACAAAATTTGGTGAGCCATGTGGGATTTGTGTACTTGTCATTACCACCACGTATCATCAAGATTGGGTAAAAAAATATTTGCTGGTATTTGGGAAACTCGTAATTTCTTGGAAGCTTGGCAAACCCTTTCAATGAAAGTGCTTTCCACAGTCTCTGCTTAGGGCTACGTGAAGAGGAAACAAATCATAGAGACAAACCTGAGAACTACTTTTTTTGTCAAGTTTCAAAGAGCTACTACAAACCATGTTAGATTTAGAGAACAAATTCATATATCTATATAGGAGAGAACAGAGGGAAACCTAAAAATATAAACTGCTACTTTAAATGAACGCTGCAACCTAAAAGAACACAATTTGGTGAGCCAAGTGGGATTTGTGTACTGATCATTACAACCAAGTATTATCCAGATTAGGTGAAAAAGTATTTGCTGGTATTTCGGAAACTCGTTTTTTCTTAGAAGCTTGGCAACCCCTCTCAATGAAAGTGTTTTCCACAGTCTGTGCCTAGGGCTACTTGAAGAGGAAACAAACCATAGAGACAAAACTGAGAACGCCTTTATTTTGTCAAGTTTCAAAGAGCTACTACAAACCATGTTGGATTTAGCGTTCCAAATTCATCTATGTATATTGGAGAGATCAGAGTGAAACCTAAATATAAAAACTGCTACTGTAGAAGAACGCTGCAACCTAGAAGAACAAAATTTGGTAAGCCAAGGGGGATTTGTGTACTGATAATTACCACCAAGTATCATCAAGATTGGGTGAAAAAATATTTGCCGGTATTATGGAAACTCTTTATTTCTTAGAATCTTGGCAACCCCTCTCAATGAAAGTGCTTTTCCACAGTCTGTGCCTAGGGCTACTTGAAGAGGAAACAAACCATAGAGAAAAAACTGAGAACTTCTTCATTTTGTCAAGTTTCAAAGAGCTACTACAATCCATGTTGGATTGAGATTTCCAAATTCATCTATCTATATGGGAGAGAACAGAGGGAAACCTAAATACAAAAACTGCTACTGTAGACGAACGCTTCAACCTAGAAGAAGAAAATTTGGTGAGCCAAGTGGGATTTGTGTACTGATCATTACCACTAAGAATCATCAAGATTGGGTGAAAAAGTATTTGTTGGTATTTCGGAAACTCGTTATTTCTTAGAACCTTGGCAATCCCTCTCAATGAAAGTTCTTTTCCACAGTCTGTGCCTAGGGCTACTTGAAGAAGAAACAATCCATAGAGACAAAACTGAGAATTCCTTTATTTTGTCAAGTTTCAAAGAGCTACTACAAACCATGTTGGATTTAGCGTTCCAAATTCATCTATCTATATAGGAGAGCACAGAGGGAAACCTAAAAATAAAAACTGCTACTGTAAACGAAGGCTTCATCCTAGAAGAACAAAATTTGGTGAGCCGAGTGGTATTTGTGTACTTGTCATTATCACCACGTATCATCAACATTGGGTAAAAAAATATTTGCTGGTATTTGGGAAACTCGTAATTTCTTCGAAGCTTGGCAACCCCTTTTAATGAAAGTGATTTTCCACAGTCTCTGCTTAGGGCTACTTGAAGAGGAAACAAACCATAGAGAAAAACTGAGAACTCCTTTATTTTGTCAAGTTTCAAAGAGCTACTACAAACCATGTTGGATTTAGAGTTCCAAATTCCATTTGGAACCTAGTTCCAAATTCATATGTCTATATAGGGTAGAACAGAGTGACACCTAAAAATATATCTATCTATATAGGAGACAACACAGGGAAACCTAAATATAAAAACTGCTACTGTAGACGAACGCTTCAACCTAGAAGAACAAAATTTGGTGAGCCAAGTGGGATTTTTGTACTGATCATTACCACCAAGTATCATCAAGATTGGGTGAAAAAGTATTTGCTGGTATTTCGGAAACTCGTTATTTCTTACAAGCTTGTTATTCCCTCTCAATGAAAGTGCTTTTCCACAGTCTGTGCCTAGGGCTACTTGAAGAGGAAACAAACTATAGAGACAAAACAGAGAACTCCTTTATTTATTTTGTCAAGTTACAAAGGGCTACTACAAACCATGTTGGATTCAGAGTTCCAAATTCATCTATCTATATAGGATAGAAAGGAGTGAAACCTAAAAATAAAAACTGCTACTGTAAATGAACGCTTCAACCTAGAAGAACAAAATTTGGTCAGCCAAGTGTGATTTGTGTTCTTGTCATTACCACCACGTATCATCAAGATTGGGTGAAATAATATTTGCTGGTATTTCGGAAATTACTAATTTCTTGGAAGCTTTGCAACCCCTTTCAATGAAAGTGCTTTTCCACAGTCTCTGCCTAGGGCTACTTGAAGAGGAAACAAACCATAGAGACAAAACTGAGAACTACTTTTTTTGTCAAGTTGCAAAGAGCTACTACAAACCATGTTGGATTTAGAGTTGCAAATTCATCTATCTATATAGGAGAGAACAGAGGAAAACCTAAATATATAAACTGCTACTGTAGACGAACACTTCAACCTAGGAGAACAAAATTTGGTGAGCCAAGTGGCATTTTTGCCCTGATCATTACCACCAAGTATCATCAAGATTGGGTGAAAAAGTATTTGCTGGTATTTCGGAAACTCGTTATTTCTTACAAGCTTGTTATTCCCTCTTAATGAAAGTGCTTTTCCACAGTCTGTGCCTAGGGCTACTTGAAGAGGAAACAAACCATAGAGACAAAACAGAGAACTTTTTTATTTTGTCAAGTTACAAAGGGCTACTACAAACCATGTTGGATTTAGAGTTCCAAATTCATCTATCTATATAGGATAGAAAAGAGTGAAACCTAAAAATAAAAACTGCTACTGTAAACGAACGCTTCAACCTAGAAGAACAAAATTTGATGAGCCATGTGGGATTGTGTACTTGTCATTACCACAATGTATCATCAAGATTGGGTGAAAAAATATTTGCTGGTATTTTGGAAACTCTTAATTTCTTGGAAGCTTGGCAACCCCTTTCAATGAAAGTGCTTTTCCACAGTTTCTGCTTAGGGCTACTTGAAGAGGAAACAAACCATAGAGACAAAAATGAGAACTCCTTTATTTCGTCAAGTTTCAACGGGCTACTGCAAACCATGTTGGATTTAGAGTTCCAAATTCATCTATCTATATATTTGAGAACAGAGTGAAACTTAAAAATATAAACTGCTACTGTAAACGAATGCTTCAACCTAGAAGAACAAAATTTGGTGAGCCAAGTGGGATTTGTGTACTTGTCACTACCACCACGTATTATCAAGATTGGTGAAAAAATATTTGCTGGTATTTCGGAAAATCGTAATTTCTTGGAAGCTTGGCAACTCTTTCAATGAAAGTGCTTTTTCGCAGTCTCTTCCTAGGGCTACTTAAAGAGGAAACAAACCATAGTGACAAAAGTGAGAACTCATTTATTTTGTCAAGTTACAAAGAGCTACTACAAACCATGTTTAATTTAGAGTTCCAAATTCATCTATCTATATAGGAGACAACAGAGGGAAACCTAAATATAAAAACTGCTACTGTAGACGAACGCTTCAACCTAGAAGAACAAAATTTGGTGAGCCAAGAGGGATTTGTGTTCTGATCATTACCACCAAGTATCATCAAGATTGGGTGAAAAAATATTTGCTGGTATTTTGGAAACTCGTTATTTCTTAGAAGCTTGGCAACCCCTCTAAATGAAAGTGCTTTTCCACATTCTGTGCCTAGGGCTACTTGAAGAGGAAACAAACCATAGAGAGAAAACTATGAACTACTTTATTTTTTGAAGTTTCAAAGAGCTACTACAAACCATGTTGGATTTAGAATTCCAAATTCATCTGTTTATATTGGAGAGAACAAAGGGAAACCTAAATATAAAAAATGCTACTGTAGACGAACGCTTCAACCTGGAAGAAGAAAATTTGGTGAGACAAGTGGGATTTTTGTACTGATCATTACCACCAAGTATCATCAAGATTGGGTGAAAAAGTATTTGCTTGTATTTCGGAAACTCCTTATTTCTTAGAAGCTTGGCAATCCCACTCAATTAAAGTGCATTTCCACAGTCTGTGCCTAGGACTACTTGAAGAGAAAACAAACCATAGAGACATAACTGAGAACTCCTTTATTTTGTCAAGTTTCAAAGAGCTACTACAAACCATGTTGGATTTAGAGTTCCAAATTCATCTATCTATATAGGATAGAACAGAGTGACACCTAAAAATAAAAACTGCTACTGTAAACGAAGGCTTCAACCTAGAAAAACAAAATGTGGTGAGCCAATTTGGATTTGTGTAATTGTCATTACCACCTCGTATCATCAAGATTGGGTGAAAAAATATTTGCTAGTATTTCGGAAAATCGTAATTTCTTGGAAGCTTGGCAACCCCTTTCAATAAAAGTGCTTTCCCACAGTCTGTGCCTACGGCTACTTGAAGAGGAAACAAACCATAGAGACAAAACTGACAACTCCTTTTTTTGTCAAGTTTCAAAGAGCTACTACAAACCATGTTGGATTTAGAGTTCCAAATTCATCTATCTATATAGGAGAGAACAGAGGGAAACCTAAATATAAAAACTGCTACTGTAGACAAACGCTTAAACCTAGGAGAACAAATTTTGGTGAGCCAAGTGGGATTTATGTCCAGATCTTTACCACCAAGTATCATCAAGATTGGGTGAAGAAATATTTGCTGGTATTGCGGGAACTCGTTATTTCTTAGAACCTCGGCAACCCCTCTCAATGAAAATGCTTTTCCACAGTCTGTGCCTACGGCTACTTGAAGAGGAAACAAACCATAGAGACAAAACTGACAACTCCTTTTTTTGTCAAGTTTCAAAGAGCTACTACAAACCATGTTGGATTTAGAGTTCCAAATTCATCTATCCATATAGGAGACAACAGAGGGAAACCTAAATATAAAAACTGCTACTGTAGACGAACGCTTCAACCTAGAAGAACAAAATTTGGTGAGCCAAGTGGTACTTTTGTACTGATCATTACCACCACGTATCATCCAGATTGGGTGAAAAAGTATTTGCTGGTATTTCGGAAACTCGTTATTTCTTACAAGCTTGTTATTCCCTCTCAATGAAAGTGCTTTTCCACAGTCTGTGCCTAGGGCTACTTGAAGAGGAAACAAACCATAGAGACAAAACAGAGAACTCCTTTATTTTGTCAAGTTACAAAGAGCTACTACAAACCATGTTGGATTTAGAGTTCCAAATTCATCTATCTATATAGGATAGAACAGAGTGACACCTAAAAATAAAAACTGCTACTGTAATCGAACGCTTCAACCTAGAAGAACAAAATTTGGTGAGCCAAGTGGGATTTGTGTACTTGTCATTACCAGCACATATAATCCAGATTGGTGAAGAAATATTTGCTGGTATTTCATAAAATTGTAATTTCTTGGAAGCTTGGCAACTCTTTCAGTGAAAGTGCTTTTCCACAGTCTCTTCCTAGGGCTACTTGAAGAGGAAAGAAACCATAGAGACAAAAGTGAGATCTCCTTTATTTTATCAAGTTTCAAAGAGCTACTACAAACCATGTTGGATTTAGAGTTCCAAATTCATCTATCTATATATTTGAGAATAGATTGAAACCTAAAAATAAAAACTGCTACTGTAAACGAACGCTTCAACATATAAGAACAAAATTTGGTGAGCCAAGTGGGATTTGTGTACTTTTCATTACCACCACGTATCATCAAGATTGGTGAAAAAATAATTGCCTGTATTTCGGGAACTCGTTATTTCTTAGAACCCCGGCAACCCCTCTCAGTGAAAATGCTTTTCCACAGTCTGTGCTTACAGCTAGTTGAAGAGGAAACAAACCATAAAGACAAAACTGAGAACTCCTGTTTTTTATCAAGTTTCAAGAGCAAGTACAAACCATGTTGGATTTAGAGTTTCAAATTCATCTATATATATAGGAGACAACAAAGGGAAACCTAAATATAAAAACTGCTACTATAGACGAACGCTTCAACCTAGAAGAACAAAATTTGGGGAGCCAATTGGGATTTGTGTTCTGATCATTACCACCAAGTATCATCAAGATTGGGTGAAAAGATATTTGCTGGTATTTCGGAAACTCGTTATTTCTAAAAAGCTTGGCAACCCCTCTCAATGAAAGTGCTTTTCCACATTCTGTGCCTAGGGCTACTTGAAGAGGAAACAAACCATAGAGACAAAACTACGAACTCCTTTATTTTGTCAAGTTACAAAGAGCTACTACAAACCATGTTGTACTTATAGCTCCAAATTCATCTATCTATATATTTTAGAACAGATTGAAACCTAAAAATAAATACTGCTACTGCAAACGAACGCTTCAACCTACAAGAACAAAATTTGGTGAGCCAAGTGGGAATTGTGTACTTGTCATTACCACCACGTATCATCAAGATTGGTGAAAAAATATTTGCTGGTATTTCGGAAACTCGTTATTTCTTAGAATCTTGGCAACCCCTCTCAATGAAAGTGCTTTTCCACAGTCTGTGCTTACAGCTACTTGAAGAAGAAACAAACCACAGAGAAAAAACTGAGAACTCCTTTATTTTGTCAAGTTTCAAAGAGCTACTACAAACCATGTTGGATTTAGAGTTCCAAATTCATCTATCTATATAGGATAGAAAAGAGTGACACCTAAAAATATAAACTGCTACTGTAAACGAACGTTTCAACCTAGAAGAACAAAATTTGATGAGCCAAGTGGGATTTGTGTTCTGATCATTACCACCAAGTATCATCAAGATTGGGTGAAAAAATATTTGCTGGTATTTTGGAAACTCGTAATTTCTTGGAAGCTTGGCAACCCCTTTCAATGAAAGTGCTTTTCCACAGTCTCTGCTTAGGGCTACTTGAAGAGGAAACAAACCACAGAGAAAAACCTGAGAACTTCTTTATTGTGTCAAGTTTCAAAGAGCTACTACAAACCATGTTGGATTTAGAGTTCCAAATTCATCTATCTAGGTAGGATAGAACAGAGTGACACCTAAAAATAAAAACTGCTACTGTAGACGAACGCTTCAACCTAGAAGAACAAGATTTGGGGAGCCAAGTGGGATTTGTGTACTTGTCATTACCACCACGTATCATCAAGATTGGTGAAAAAATATTTGCTGGTATTTCGGAAAATCGTACTTTCTTGGAAGTTTGGCAACTCTTTCAATGAAAGTGATTTTCCACAGTTTCTTCCTAGGGCTACTTGATGATGAAACAAACCATAGAGACAAAACTGAGAACTCCTTTATTTTGTCAAGTTACAAAGAGCTACTACAAACCATGTTGGATTTAGAGTTCGAAATTCATCTATCTATATAGGATAGAAAAGAGTGACACCTAAAAATATAAACTGCTACTGTAAACGAACGCTTCAAACTAGAAGAACAAAATTTGATGAGCCAAGTGGGATTTGTGTTCTGATCATTACCACCAAGTATCATCAAGATTGGGTGAAAAAAATATTTGCTGGTATTTTGGAAACTCGTAATTTCTTGGAAGCTTGGCAACCCCTTTCAATGAAAGTGCTTTTCCACAGTCTCTGCATAGGGCTACTTGAAGAGGAAACAAACCACAGAGAAAAAACTGAGAACTCCTTTATTTTGTCAAGTTTCAAAGAGCTACTACAAACCGTGTTGGATTTAGAGTTCCAAATTCATCTATCTAGGCAGGATAGAACAGAGTGACACCTAAAAATAAAAACTGCTACTGTAGACGAACGCTTCAACCTAGAAGAACAAAATTTGGTGAGCCAAGTGGGATTTGTGTACTTGTCATTACCACCACGTATCATCAAGTTTGGTGAAAAAATATTTGCTGGTATTTCGGAAACTCGTTATTTCTTAGAACCTTGGCAACCCCTCTCAATGAAAATGCTTTTCCACAGTCTGTGCGTACGGCTACATTAAGAGGAAACAAACCATAGAGACAAAACTGAGAACTCTTTTTTTGTGAAGTTTCAAAGAGCTAGCACAAACCATGTTGGATTTAGAGTTCCAAATTCATCTATCTATAATGGAGACAACACAGGGAAACCTAAATATAAAAACTGCTACTGTAGACGAAAGCTTCAACCTAGAAGAACAAAATTTGGTGAGCGAAGTGGGATTTGTGTTCTGATCATTACCACCAAATATCATCAAGTTTGGGTGAAGAAATATTTGCTGGTATTTCGGAACCTCTCTATTTCTTAGAAGCTTTGCAACCCCTCTCAATGAAAGTGCTTTTATACATTCTGTGCCTAGGGCTACTTGAATAGGAAACACACCATAGAGACAAAACTACGAAGTCCTTTATTTTGTCAAGTTTCAAAGAGCTACTACAAACCATGTTGGATTTAGAGTTCCAAAATAATCTATCTATATAGGAGAGAACAGAGGGAAAAGTAAATATAAAAACTGCTACTGTAGACGAATGCTTCAACCTAGAAGAACAAAATTTGATGATCCAAGTGGGATTTGTGTCCTGATCATTACCACCATGTATCATCAAGATTGGGTGAAAAAATATTTGCTGGTATTTCGGACACTCGTTATTTCTTACAAGCTTGTTATTCCCTCTGAATGAAAGTGCTTTTCCACAGTCTGTGCCTAGGGCTACTTGAAGAGGAAACAAACCATAGAGACAAAACAGAGAACTCCTTTATTTTGTCAAGTTACAAAGGGCTACTACAAACCATGTTGGATTTAGAGTTCCAAATTCATCTATCTATATAGGATAGAAAAGAGTGAAACCTAAAAATAAAAACTGCTACTGTAGACGAAAGCTTCAACCTAGAAGAACAAAATTTGGTGAGCCAAGTGGGATTTGTGTACTTTTCATTACCACCACGTATCATCAAGATTGGTGAAAAAATAATTGCCTGTATTTTGGGAACTCGTTATTTCTTAGAACCCCGGCAACCCCTCTCAATGAAAATGCTTTTCCACAGTCTGTGCTTACAGCTACTTGAAGAGGAAGCAAACCATAGAGACAAAACTGAGAACTCCTTTTTTTGTCAAGTTTCAAGAGCTAGTACAAACCATGTTGGATTTAGAGTTCCAAATTCATCTATCTATATAGGAGAGAACAGAGGGTAACCTAAATATAAGAACTGCTACTGTAGACGAACGCTTCAACCTAGAAGAATAAAATTTGGTGATCCAAATGGGATTTGTGTCCTGATCATTACCACCAAGTATCATCAAGATTGGGTGAAAAAATATTTGCTGGTATTTCGGAAAATCGTAATTTCTTGGAAGCTTGGCAACCCCTTTCAATGAAAGTGCTTTTCCACCGTCTCTGGCTAGGGTTACTTGAAGAGGAAACAAACCATAGAGACAAAACTGAGAATTACTTTTTTTTTGTCAAGTTTGAAAGAGCTACGACAAACCATGTTGTATTTAGAGTTCCATATTCATCTATCTATATAGGAGAGAACAGAGGGAAACCTAAATATAAAAACTGCTACTGTAAATGAACGCTTCAACCTAGAAGAACAAAACCTGGTGATCCAAGTGGGATTTGTGTCCTGATCATTACCACCAAGTATCATCAAGATTGGGTGAAAAAATATTTGCTGGTATTTCGGAAACTCGTTATTTCTTAGAACCTTGGCAACCCCTCTCAATGAAAATGATTTTCCACAGTCTGTGCCTAGGGCTACTTGAAGAGGAAACAAACCATAGAGACAAAAATGAGAACTCCTTTATTTTGTCAAGAGTGAAAGAGCTACTACAAACCATGCTGGATTTAGAGTTCCAAATTCATCTATGTATATATTTGAGAACAGAGTGAAACCTAAAAATATAAACTGCTACTGTAAACGAAAGCTTCAACCTAGAAGAATAAAATTTGGAGAGCCAAGTGGGATTTGTGGACTTGTCATTATCACCACGTATCATCAAGATCGGGTGAAAAAATATTTGCTGGTATTTTGGAAACTCGTAATTTTTTGGAAGCTTGGCAACCCCTTTCAATGAAAGTGCTTTTCCAAAGTCTCTACTTAGGGCTACTTAAAGAGGAAACAAACCATAGAGAAAAAACTGAGAACTCCTTTATTTTGTGAAGTTTCAAAGAGCTACTACAAACCATGTTGGATTTAGAGTTCCAAATTCATCTATCTAGGTAGGATAGAACAGAGTGACACCTAAAAATAAAAACTGCTACTGTAAACGAACGCTTCAATCTAGAAGAACAAAATTTGGTGAGCCAAGTGGGATTTGTGTACTTGTCATTACCAGCACGTATAATCCAGATTGGTGAAGAAATATTTGCTGGTATTTCGTAAAATTGTAATTTCTTGGAAGCTTGGCAACTCTTTCAATGAAAGTGCTTTTCCACAGTCTCTTCCTAGGGCTACTTGAAGAGGAAAGAAACCATAGAGACAAGAGTGAGAACTCCTTTATTTTGTCAAGTTTCAAAGAGCTACTACAAACCATGTTGGCTTTAGAGTTCCAAATTCATCTATCTATATATTTGAGAATAGATTGAAACCTAAAAATAAAAACTGCTACTGTAAACGAACGCTTCAACATATAAGAACAAAATTTGGTGAGCCAAGTGGGATTTGTGTACTTTTCATTACCACCACGTATCATCAAGATTGGTGAAAAAATAATTGCCTGTATTTCGGGAACTCGTTATTTCTTAGAACCCCTGCAACCCCTCTCAATGAAAATGCTTTTCCACAGTCTGTGCTTACAGCTAGTTGAAGAGGAAACAAACGATAAAGACAAAACTGAGAACTCCTTTTTTTTATCAAGTTTCAAGAGCTAGTACAAACCATGTTGGATTTAGAGTTCCAAATTCATCTATATATATATAGGAGACAACAAAGGGAAACCTAAATATAAAAACTGCTACTGTAGACGAACGCTTCAACCTAGAAGAACAAAATTTGGGGAACCAAGTGGGATTTGTGTTCTGATCATTACCACCAAGTATCATCAAGATTGGGTGAAAAGATATTTGCTGGTATTTCGGAAACTCGTTATTTCTAAAAAGCTTGGCAACCCCTCTCAATGAAAGTGCTTTTCCACATTCTGTGCCTAGGGCTACTTGAAGAGGAAACAAACCATAGAGACAAAACTACGAACTCCTTTATTTTGTCAAGTTACAAAGAGCTACTACAAACCATGTTGGACTTAGAGTTCCAAATTCATCTTTCTATATATTTTAGAACAGATTGAAACCTAAAAATAAATACTGCTACTGTAAACGAACGCTTCAACCTACAAGAACAAAATTTGCTGAGCCAAGTGGGAATTGTGTACTTGTCATTACCACCACGTACCATCAAGATTGGTGAAAAAATATTTGCTGGTATTTCGGAAACTCGTTATTTCTTAGAATCTTGGCAACCCCTCTCAATGAAAGTGCTTTTCCACAGTCTATGCTTACAGCTACTTGAAGAGGAAACAAACCATAGAGACAAAACTGAGAAATCCTTTTTTTTGTCAAGTTTCAAGAGCTAGTACAAACCATGTTGGATTTAGAGTTCCAAATTGATCTATCTATATAGGAGAGAACAGAGGGAAACCTAAAAATAAACACTGCTACTGTAAACGAACGCTTCAACCTAGAAGAACAAAATTTGGTGATCCAAAAGGGATTTGTGTCCTGATCATTACCACCAAGTATCATCAAGATTGGGTGAAAAAAATATTTGCTGGTATTTCGGAAAATCGTAATTTCTTGGAAGCTTGGCAACCCCTTGCAATGAAAGTGCTTTTCCACCGTCTCTGCCTAGGGTTACTTGAAGACGAAACAAACCATAGAGACAAAACTGAGAACTACTTTTTTTTGTCAAGTTTGAAAGAGCTACTATAAACCATGTTAGATTTAGAGTTCCAAATTCATCTATCTATATAGGAGAGAACAGAGGGAAACCTAAATATAAAAACTGCTTCTGTAGACGAACGCTTCAACCTAGAAGAACAAAATTTGGTGATCCAAATGGGATTTGTGTCCTGATCATTACCACCAAGTATCATGAAGATTGGGTGAAAAAATATTTGCTGGAATTTCGGAAACTTGTTATTTCTTAGAACCTTGGCAACCCCTCTTAATGAAAATGCTTTTCCACAGTCTGTGCCTAGGTCTACTTAAAGAGGAAACAAACCATAGAGACAACAGTGAGAACTCCTTTATGTTTCAACTTACAAAGAGCTACTACAAACCATGTTGGATTTAGAGTTCCAAATTCATCTATCTATATAGGAGACAACAGAAGGAAACCTAAATATAAAAACTACTACTGTAGACGAACGCTTCAAACTAGAAGAACAAAATTTGGTGATCCAAATGGGATTTGTGTCCTGATCATTACCACCAAGTATCATCAAGTTTGGGTGAAAAAATATTTGCTGGTATTTCGGAACCTCGTTATTTCTTAGAACCTTGGCAACCCCTCTTAATGAAAATGCTTTTCCACAGTCTGTGCCTAGGGCTACTTGAAGAGGAAACAAACCATAGAGACAAAACTGAGAACTCCTTTATTTTGTCAAGTTTTAAAGGGCTACTACAAACCATGTTGGATTTAGAGTTCCAAATTCATCTATCTATATATTTGAGAACAGAGTGAAACCTAAAAATATAAACTGCTACTGTAATCAAACGATTCAACCTAGAAGAACAAAATTCTGAGCCAAGTGGGATTTGTGTACTTGTCATTACCACCACGTATCATCAAGATTGGTGAAAAAATTTTTGCTGAAATTTCAGAAAATCGTAGTTTCTTGGAAGCTTGGCAACTCTTTCAATGAAAGTGATTTCCCACAGTCTGTGCCTAGGGCTACTTGAAGAGGAAACAAACCATAGAGACAAAAGTGAGAACTCCTTTATTTTGTCAAGTTACAAAGAGCTACTACAAACCATGTTGGATTTAGAGTTCCAAATTCATCTATCCATATATTTGAGAACAGATTGAAACCTAAAAATAAAAACTGCTACTGTAAACGAACGCTTCAACCTAGAACAACAAAATTTGGTGAGCCAATTGGGATTTTTGTACTTGTCATTACCACCACGTGTCATCAAGATTGGTGAAATAATATTTGCTGGTATTTCGGAAAATCGTTATTTCTTAGAACCTTGGCAACCCCTCTCAATGAAAGTGCTTTTCCACAGTCTGTGCCTAGGGCTACTTGAAGATGAAACAAACCGTATAGACAAAACTGAGAACTCCTTTATTTTGTTAAGTTTCAAAGAGCTACTACAAACCATGTTGGACTTAGGGTTCCAAATTCATCTAACTATATAAGAGAGAACAGAGTGAAACCTAAAAATAAAAACTGCCACTGTAATTGAACGCTTCAAACTAGAAGAACAAAATTTGGTGAGCCAAGTGGGATTTGTGTACTTGTCATTACCACCACGTATCATCACGATTGGGTGAAAAAAAATTTGCTGGTATTTCGGAAAATCGTAATTTCTTGGAAGCTTGGCAACCCCTTGCAATGAAAGTCCTTTTCCACAGTCTCTGCCTAGGGCTACTTGAAGAGGAAACAAACCATAGAGACAAAACTGAGAACTACTTTTTTTTTGTCATGTTTGAAAGAGCTACGACAAACCATGTTGTATTTAGAGTTCCAAATTCATCTATCTATATAGGAGAGAACAGAGGGAAACCTAAATATAAAAACTGCTACTGTAGACGAACTCTTAAACCTAGAAGAACAAAATCTGGTGATCCAAGTGGGATTTGTGTCCTGATCATTACCACCAAGTATCATCAAGATTGGGTGAAAAAATATTTGCTGGTATTTCGGAATCTCGTTATTTCTTAGAACCTTGGCAACCCCTCTCAAGGAAAATGATTTTCCACAGTCTGTGCCTAGGGCTACTTGAAGAGGAAACAAACCATAGAGACAAAAATGAGAACTCCTTTATTTTGTCAAGAGTGAAAGAGCTACTACAAACCATGCTGGATTTAGAGTTCCAAATTCATCTAAGTATATATTTGAGAACAGAGTGAAACCAAAAAATATAAACTGCTACTGTAAACGAACGATTCAACCCAGAAGAACAAAATTCTGAGCCAAGTGCGATTTGTGTACTTGTCATTACCACCACGTATCATCAAGATTGGTGAAAAAATTTTTGCTGGAATTTCGGAAAATCATAGTTTCTTGGAAGCTTGGCAACTCTTTCAATGAAAGTGATTTTCCACAGTCTCTTCCTAGGGCTACTTGAAGAGGAAACAAATTATAGAGACAAAAGTGAGAACTCCTTTATTTTGCAAAGTTACAAAGAGCTACTACAAACCATGTTGGATTTAGAGTTCCAAATTCATCTATCTATATATTTGAGAACAGATTGAAACCTAAAAATAAAAACTGCTACTGTAAACGAACGCTTCAACCTAAAACAACAAAATTTGGTGAGCCGATTGGGATTTTTGTACTTGTCATTACCACCACGTGTCATCAAGATTGGTGAAAAAATATTTGCTGGTATTTCGGAAACTCGTTATTTCTTAGAACCTTGGCAACCCCTCTCAATGAAAATGCTTTTCCACAGTCTGTGCCTAGGGCTACTTGAAGAGGAAACAAACCATAGTGACAAAACTGAGAACTCCTCTTTTTTGTGAAGTTTCAAAGGTCTAGCACAAACCATGTTGGATTTAGAGTTCCAAATTCACCTATCTATATAGGAGACAACAGAAGGAAACCTAAATATAAAATCTGCTACAATAGACGAACGCTTCAACCTAAAAGAACAAAATTTGGTTAGCCGAGTGGGATTTTTTTTCTGATCATTACCACCAAGTATCATCAAGATTGGGTGAAAAAATATTTGCTGGTATTTCGGAAAATTGTAATTTCTTGGAAGCTTGGCAACTCTTTCAATGAAAGTGCTTTTCCACAGTCTCTTCATAGGGCTACTTGAAGAGGAAAGAAACCATAGAGACAAAAGTGAGAACTCCTTTATTTTGTCAAGTTTCAAAGAGCTACTACAAACCATGTTGGATTTAGAGTTCCAAATTCATCAATCTATATATTTGAGAATAGATTGAAACCTAAAAATAAAAACTGCTATTGTAAACGAACGCTTCACCCTATAAGAACAAAATTTGGTGAGCCAAGTGGGATTTGTGTACTTTTCATTACCACCACGTATCATCAAGATTGGTGAAAAAATAATTGCCTGTATTTTGGGAACTCGTTATTTCTTAGAACCCCGGCAACCCCTTTCAATGAAAATGCTTTTCCACAGTCTGTGCTTACAGCTACTTGAAGAGGAAACAAACCATAGAGACAAAACTGAGAACTCCTTTTTTTTTTGTCAAGTATCGAAGAGCTAGTACAAACCATGTTGGATTTAGAGTTCCAAATTCATCTATCTATATTGGAGAGAACAGAGGGAAACCTAAATATAAAAACTGCTACTGTAGACGAACGCTTCAACCTAGAAGAAGAAAATATAGTGAGCCAAGTGGGATTTTTGTACTGATCATTACCACCAAGTATCATCAAGATTGGGTGAAAAAAGTATTTGCTGGTATTTCGGAAACTCGTTATTTCTTAGAAGCTTGGCAATCCCTCTCAATGAAAGTGCACTTCTACAGTCTGTGCCTAGGGCTACTTGAAGAGGAAACAAACCATAGAGACAAAACTGAGAACGCCTTTATTTTGTCAAGTTTCAAAGGGCTACTACAAACCATGTTGGATTTAGAGTTCCAAATTCATCTATCTATATATTTGAGAAAAGAATGAAACCTAAAAATAAAAACTGCTACTGTAAACGAACGCTTCAACCTAGAAGAACAAAACTTGGTGAGCCAAGTGGGATTTGTGTACTTGTCATTATCACCACGAATCATCAAGATTGGGTGAAAAAATATTTGCTGGTATTTGGGAAACTCTTAGTTTCTTGGAAGCTTGGCAACCCCTTTCAATGAAAGTCCTTTTCCACAGTCTCTGCTTAGGGCTACTTGAAGAGGAAACAAACCATAGAGAAAAAGCTGAGAACTCCTTTATTTTGTCAAGTTTCAAAGAGCTACTACAAACCATGTTCGATTTGGAGTTCCAAATTCATCTATCTAGGTAGGATATCACAGAGTGATACCTAAAAATAAAAACTGCTACTGTAAACGAACGCTTCAAACTAGAAGAACAAAATTCTGAGCCAAGTGGGAATTGTGTACTTGTCATTACCACCACGTATCATCAAGATTGGTGAAAAAAATATTTGCTGGTATTTCGGAAAATCGTAATTTCTTGGAAGCTTGGCAACACTTTCAATGAAATTGATTATCCACAGTCTCTACCTAGGGCTACTTGAAGAAAAAACAAACCATAGAGACAAAAGTGAGAACTCTTTTATTTTGTCAAGTTACAAAGAGCTACTACAAACCATGTTGGATTTAGAGTTCCAAATTCATCTATCTATATAGGAGAGAACAGATTGAAACCTAAAAATAAAAACTGCTACTGTAAACGAACGGTTCAACCTACAAGAACAAAATTTGGTGAGCCAAGTGGGAATTGTGTACTTGTCATTACCACCAGGTATCATCAAGATTGGTGAAAAAATATTTGCTGGTATTTCGGAAACTCGTTATTTCTTAGAATCTTGGCAACCCCTTTCAATAAAAGTGCTTTCCACAGTCTGTGCCTTGGGCTATTTGAAGAGGAAACAAGACATAGAGACAAAAGTGAGAACTCTTTTATTTTGTCAAGTTACAAAGAGCTACTACAAACCATGTTGGATTTAGAGTTCCAAATTCATCTATCTATATATTTGAGAACAGATTGAAACCTAAAAATAAAAACTGCTACTGTAAACGAACGCTTCAACCTAGAAGAACAAAATTTGGTAGCCAAGTGGGATTTGTGTACTTTTCATTAGCACCACGTATCATCAAGATTGGTGAAAAAATAATTGCCTGTATTTTGGGAACTCGTTATTTCTTAGAACCCCGGCAACCCCTCTCAATGAAAATGCTTTTCCACAGTCTGTGCTTACAGCTACTTGAAGAGGAAACAAACCAGAGAGAAAAAACTGAGAACTCCTTTTTTTTTCAAGTTTCAAAGAGCTAATACAAACCATGTTGGATTTAGAGTTCCAAATTCATCTATATATATAGGAGACAACAAAGGGAAACTTAATATAAAAACTGCTACTGTAGACGAACGCTTCAACCTAGAAGAACAAAATTTGGGGCGCCAAGTAGGATTTGTGTTCTGATCATTACCACCAAGTATCATCAAGATTGGGTGAAAAAATATTTGCTGGTATTTCGGAAACTCGTTATTTCTTAGAAGCTTGGCAACCCCTCTCAATGAAAGTGCTTTTCCACATTCTGTGCCTAGGGCTCCTTGAAGAGGAAACAAACCATAGAGACAAAACTACGAACTCCTTTATTTTGTCAAGTATCAAAGAGCTACTACAAACAATGTTGGATTTAGAGTTCCAAATTCATCTATCTATATTGGAGAAAACAGAGAGAAACCTAAATATAAAAACTGCTACTGTAGACGAACCCTTCAACCTGGAAGAAGAAAATATGGTGAGCCAAGTGGGATTTTTGTACTGATCATTACCACCAAGTATCATCAAGATTGGGTGAAAAAAGTATTTGCTGGTATTTCGGAAACTCGTTATTTCTTAGAAGCTTGGCAATCCCTCTCAATGAAAGTGTATTTCTACAGTCTGTGCCTAGGGCTACTTGAAGAGGAAACAAACCATAGAGACAAAACTGAGAACGCCTTTATTTTGTCAAGTTTCAAAGGGCTACTACAAACCATGTTGGATTTAGAGTTCCAAATTCATCTATCTATGTAGGATAGAACAGAGTGACACCTAAAAATAAAAACTGCTACTGTAAATGAACGCTTCAACCTAGAAGAACAAAATTTGGTGAGCCAAGTGGTATTTGTGTACTTGTCATTACCACCAGGTATCATCAAGATTTTTGAAAAAAGATTTGCTGGTATTTCGGAAAATTGTAATTTCTTGGAAGCTTGGCAACTCTTTCAATGAAAGTGGTTTTCCACAGTCTCTTCATGGGGCTACTTAAACAGGAAAGAAACCATAGAGACAAAAGTGAGAACTCCTTTATTTTGTCAAGTTTCAAAGCACTACTACAAACCATGTTGGATTTAGAGTTCCAAATTCATCTATCTATATATTTGAGAACAGATTGAAACCTAAAAATAAAAACTGCTACTGTAAACGAACGCTTCAACCTAGAAGAACAAAATTTGGTGAGCCAAGTGGGATTTGTGTCCTGATCTTTAACAACAAGTATCATCAAGATTGGGTGAAAAAATATTTGCTGGTATTTCGGAAACTCGTTATTTCTTTAGAAGCTTGGCAACCCCTCTCAATGAAAATGCTTTTCCACATTCTGTGCCTACTGCTACTTGAAGAGGAAACAAACCATAGAGACAAAACTGAGAACTCTTTTATTTTTTCAAGTTTCAAAGAGCTACTACAAACCATGTTGGATTTAGAGTTCCAAATTCATCTATCTATATAGGAGAGAACAGTGGGAACCTAAATAAAAAACTGCTACTGTAGACGAACACTTCAACTTAGAAGAACAAAATTTGGTGAGCCAAGTGGGATTTGTGTCCTGATCATTACCACCAAGTATCATCAAGATTGGGTGAAAAAATATTTGCTGGTATTTCGGAAACTCGTTATTTCTTTGAACCTTGGCAACCCCTCTCAATGAAAGTGCTTTTCCACAGTCTATGCCTGTGGAAACTTGAAGAGGAAACAATTCATAGAGACAAAACTGAGAACTCCTTTCTTTTGTCAAGTTTCAAAAAGCTACTACAAACCATGTTGGATTTAGAGTTTCAAATTCATCTATCTATGTAGAGAGCACAGAGGGAAATCTAAATATAAAACTGCTACTGTGGACGAACGCGTCAACCTAGAAGAACAAAATTTGGTGAGCCAAGTTGGATTTGTGTACTTGTCATTACCACCATGTATCATCAAGATTGGGTGAAAAAATATGTGCTGGTATTTTGGAAACTCGTAATTTCTTGGAAGCTAGGCAACCCCTTTCAATGAAAATGCTCTTCCACAGTCTCTGCCTAGGGCTACTTGAAGAGGAAACAAACCATAGAGACAAAATTGAGAACTACTTTATTTTGTCAAGTTTCAAAAAGCTACTACAAACCATGTTGGATTTAGAGTTCCAAATTCATCTATCTATATAGGAGAGCACAGAGGAAAACCTAAAAATAAAAACTGCTACTGCAGACGAACGCTTCAAACTAGAAGAACAAAATATGGTGAGCCAAGTGGGATTTGTGTACTGATCAATACCACGAAGTATCATGATTATTGGGTGAAAAAATATTTGTTGGTATTTCGGAAACTCGTAATTTCTTGGAAGCTTGGCAACCCATTTCAATGAAAGTGCTTTTCCACAGTCTCTGCATACTGCTACTTGAAGAGGAAACAAATCTTAGAGACAAATCTGAGAAATGCTTTTTTTTTGTCAAGTTTCAAAGAGCTACTACAAACCATGTTGGATTTAGAGTTCCAAATTCATTTATCTATATAGGAGGGAACAGAGGGAAACCTAAATATAAAAAACTGCTATTGTAAACGAACGCTTCAACCTAGAAGAACAAAATTTGGTGAGACATGTGGGATTTGTGTCCTGATCATTAAGACCAAGTATCATCAAGATTGGGTGAAAAAATATTTGCTGGTATTTCGGAAACTCGTTATTTCTTAGAAGCTTGGCAATCCCTCTCAATGAAAATGCTTTTCCACAGTCTGTGCCTATAGCTACTTGAAGAGGAAACAAACCATAGAGACAAAACTGAGAGCTCCTATATTTTGTCAAGTTTCAAAGAGCTACTACAAACCATGTTGGATTTAGAGTTGCAAATTCATCTATCTATACAAGGGAGAACAGAGTGAAACCTACATACAAAAACTGCTACTGTAAATGAACGCTTCAACCTAGAAGAACACAATTTGGTGAGCCAAATGAGATTTGTGTACTGATCATTACCACCACGTATCATCAAGATTGGGTGAAAAAATATTTGCTGGTATTTCGGAAACTCGTAATTTCTTGGAAGCTTGGCAACCCCTTTCAATTAAAGTGCTTTTCCACAGTCTCTTCTTAGGGCTACTTGAAGAGGAAAGAAACCATAGAGACAAAACTGAGAACTACTTTATTTTGTCAAGTTTCAAAGAGCTCCTACAAACCATGTTCGATTTAGAGTTCCAAATTCATCTATCTATATATTTGAGAACAGAGTGAAACCTAAAAATAAAAACTGCTACTGTAAACGAACGCTTCAACCTAGAAGAACAAAATTTGGTGAGCCAAGTAGGATTTGTGTACTTGTCATTACCACCACGTATCATCATGATTGGGTGAAAAAATACTTGCTGGTATTTTGGAAACTCGTTATTTCTTAGAATCTTGGCAACCCCTTTCAATAAAAGTGCTTTCCACAGTCTGTGCCTTGGGCTATTTGAAGAGGAAACAAGACATAGAGACAAAAGTGAGAACTCTTTTATTTTGTCAAGTTACAAAGAGCTACTACAAACCATGTTGGATTTAGAGTTCCAAATTCATCTATCTATATATTTGGAGAACAGATTGAAACCTAAAAATAAAAACTGCTACTGTAAACGAACGCTTCAACCTAGAAGAACAAAATTTGGTAGCCAAGTGGGATTTGTGTACTTTTCATTAGCACCACGTATCATCAAGATTGGTGAAAAAATAATTGCCTGTATTTTGGGAACTCGTTATTTCTTAGAACCCCGGCAACCCCTCTCAATGAAAATGCTTTTCCACAGTCTGTGCTTACAGCTACTTGAAGAGGAAACAAACCAGAGAGAAAAAACTGAGAACTCCTTTTTTTTTCAAGTTTCAAAGAGCTAGTACAAACCATGTTGGATTTAGAGTTCCAAATTCATCTATATATATAGGAGACAACAAAGGGAAACTTAATATAAAAACTGCTACTGTAGACGAACGCTTCAACCTAGAAGAACAAAATTTGGGGCGCCAAGTAGGATTTGTGTTCTGATCATTACCACCAAGTATCATCAAGATTGGGTGAAAAAATATTTGCTGGTATTTCGGAAACTCGTTATTTCTTAGAAGCTTGGCAACCCCTCTCAATGAAAGTGCTTTTCCACATTCTGTGCCTAGGGCTCCTTGAAGAGGAAACAAACCATAGAGACAAAACTACGAACTCCTTTATTTTGTCAAGTATCAAAGAGCTACTACAAACAATGTTGGATTTAGAGTTCCAAATTCATCTATCTATATTGGAGAAAACAGAGAGAAACCTAAATATAAAAACTGCTACTGTAGACGAACCCTTCAACCTGGAAGAAGAAAATATGGTGAGCCAAGTGGGATTTTTGTACTGATCATTACCACCAAGTATCATCAAGATTGGGTGAAAAAAGTATTTGCTGGTATTTCGGAAACTCGTTATTTCTTAGAAGCTTGGCAATCCCTCTCAATGAAAGTGTATTTCCACAGTCTGTGCCTAGGGCTACTTGAAGAGGAAACAAACCATAGAGACAAAACTGAGAACGCCTTTATTTTGTCAAGTTTCAAAGGGCTACTACAAACCATGTTGGATTTAGAGTTCCAAATTCATCTATCTATGTAGGATAGAACAGAGTGACACCTAAAAATAAAAACTGCTACTGTAAATGAACGCTTCAACCTAGAAGAACAAAATTTGGTGAGCCAAGTGGTATTTGTGTACTTGTCATTACCACCAGGTATCATCAAGATTTTTGAAAAAAGATTTGCTGGTATTTCGGAAAATTGTAATTTCTTGGAAGCTTGGCAACTCTTTCAATGAAAGTTGTTTTCCACAGTCTCTTCATGGGGCTACTTAAACAGGAAAGAAACCATAGAGACAAAAGTGAGAACTCCTTTATTTTGTCAAGTTTCAAAGCACTACTACAAACCATGTTGGATTTAGAGTTCCAAATTCATCTATCTATATATTTGAGAACAGATTGAAACCTAAAAATAAAAACTGCTACTGTAAACGAACGCTTCAACCTAGAAGAACAAAATTTGGTGAGCCAAGTGGGATTTGTGTACTTGTCATTATCACCACGAATCATCAAGATCGGGTGAAAAAATATTTGCTGGTATTTGGGAAACTCTTAGTTTCTTGGAAGCTTGGCAAACCCTTTCAATGAAAGTCCTTTTCCACAGTCTCTGCTTAGGGCTACTTGAAGAGGAAACAAACCATAGAGAAAAAGCTGAGAACTCCTTTATTTTGTCAAGTTTCAAAGAGCTACTACAAACCATGTTGGATTTGGAGTTCCAAATTCATCTATCTAGGTAGGATAGAACAGAGTGACACCTAAAAATAAAAACTGCTACTGTAAACGAACGCTTCAAACTAGAAGAACAAAATTCTGAGCCAAGTGGGAATTGTGTACTTGTCATTACCACCACGTATCATCAAGATTGGCAAAAAAATATTTGCTGGTATTTCGGAAAATCGTAATTTCTTGGAAGCTTGGCAACTCTTTCAATGAAATTGATTATCCACAGTCTCTACCTAGGGCTACTTGAAGAAAAAAACAAACCATAGAGACAAAAGTGAGAACTCTTTTATTTTGTCAAGTTACAAAGAGCTACTACAAACCGTGTTGGATTTAGAGTTCCAAATTCATCTATCTATGTAGGATAGAACAGAGTGACACCTAAAAATAAAAACTGCTACTGTAAATGAACGCTTCAACCTAGAAGAACAAAATTTGGTGAGCCAAGTGGTATTTGTGTACTTGTCATTACCACCAGGTATCATCAAGATTTTTGAAAAAAGATTTGCTGGTATTTCGGAAAATTGTAATTTCTTGGAAGCTTGGCAACTCTTTCAATGAAAGTGGTTTTCCACAGTCTCTTCATGGGGCTACTTAAACAGGAAAGAAACCATAGAGACAAAACTGAGAACTCCTTTATTTTGTCAAGTTTCAAAGCACTACTACAAACCATGTTGGATTTAGAGTTCCAAATTCATCTATCTATATATTTGAGAACAGATTGAAACCTAAAAATAAAAACTGCTACTGTAAACGAACGCTTCAACCTAGAAGAACAAAATTTGGTGAGCCAAGTGGGATTTGTGTCCTGATCTTTAACAACAAGTATCATCAAGATTGGGTGAAAAAATATTTGCTGGTATTTCGGAAACTCGTTATTTCTTAGAAGCTTGGCAACCCCTCTCAATGAAAATGCTTTTCCACATTCTGTGCCTACTGCTACTTGAAGAGGAAACAAACCATAGAGACAAAACTGAGAACTCTTTTATTTTTTCAAGTTTCAAAGAGCTACTACAAACCATGTTGGATTTAGAGTTCCAAATTCATCTATCTATATAGGAGAGAACAGTGGGAAACCTAAATAAAAAACTGCTACTGTAGACGAACACTTCAACTTAGAAGAACAAAATTTGGTGAGCCAAGTGGGATTTGTGTCCTGATCATTACCACCAAGTATCATCAAGATTGGGTGAAAAAATATTTGCTGGTATTTCGGAAACTCGTTATTTCTTTGAACCTTGGCAACCCCTCTCAATGAAAGTGCTTTTCCACAGTCTATGCCTGTGGAAACTTGAAGAGAAACAATTCATAGAGACAAAACTGAGAACTCCTTTCTTTTGTCAAGTTTCAAAAGCTACTACAAACCATGTTGGATTTAGAGTTTCAAATTCATCTATCTATGTAGAGAGCACAGAGGGAAATCTAAATATAAAACTGCTACTGTGGACGAACGCGTCAACCTAGAAGAACAAAATTTGGTGAGCCAAGTTGGATTTGTGTACTTGTCATTACCACCATGTATCATCAAGATTGGGTGAAAAAATATGTGCTGGTATTTTGGAAACTCGTAATTTCTTGGAAGCTAGGCAACCCCTTTCAATGAAAATGCTCTTCCACAGTCTCTGCCTAGGGCTACTTGAAGAGGAAACAAACCATAGAGACAAAATTGAGAACTACTTTATTTTGTCAAGTTTCAAAAAGCTACTACAAACCATGTTGGATTTAGAGTTCCAAATTCATCTATCTATATAGGAGAGCACAGAGGAAAACCTAAAAATAAAAACTGCTACTGCAGACGAACGCTTCAAACTAGAAGAACAAAATATGGTGAGCCAAGTGGGATTTGTGTACTGATCAATACCACGAAGTATCATGATTATTGGGTGAAAAAATATTTGTTGGTATTTCGGAAACTCGTAATTTCTTGGAAGCTTGGCAACCCATTTCAATGAAAGTGCTTTTCCACAGTCTCTGCATACTGCTACTTGAAGAGGAAACAAATCTTAGAGACAAATCTGAGAAATGCTTTTTTTTTGTCAAGTTTCAAAGAGCTACTACAAACCATGTTGGATTTAGAGTTCCAAATTCATTTATCTATATAGGAGGGAACAGAGGGAAACCTAAATATAAAAAACTGCTATTGTAAACGAACGCTTCAACCTAGAAGAACAAAATTTGGTGAGACATGTGGGATTTGTGTCCTGATCATTAAGACCAAGTATCATCAAGATTGGGTGAAAAAATATTTGCTGGTATTTCGGAAACTCGTTATTTCTTAGAAGCTTGGCAATCCCTCTCAATGAAAATGCTTTTCCACAGTCTGTGCCTATGGCTACTTGAAGAGGAAACAAACCATAGAGACAAAACTGAGAGCTCCTATATTTTGTCAAGTTTCAAAGAGCTACTACAAACCATGTTGGATTTAGAGTTGCAAATTCATCTATCTATACAAGGGAGAACAGAGTGAAACCTACATACAAAAACTGCTACTGTAAATGAACGCTTCAACCTAGAAGAACACAATTTGGTGAGCCAAATGAGATTTGTGTACTGATCATTACCACCACGTATCATCAAGATTGGGTGAAAAAATATTTGCTGGTATTTCGGAAACTCGTAATTTCTTGGAAGCTTGGCAACCCCTTTCAATTAAAGTGCTTTTCCACAGTCTCTTCTTAGGGCTACTTGAAGAGGAAAGAAACCATAGAGACAAAACTGAGAACTACTTTATTTTGTCAAGTTTCAAAGAGCTCCTACAAACCATGTTCGATTTAGAGTTCCAAATTCATCTATCTATATATTTGAGAACAGAGTGAAACCTAAAAATAAAAACTGCTACTGTAAACGAACGCTTCAACCTAGAAGAACAAAATTTGGTGAGCCAAGTAGGATTTGTGTACTTGTCATTACCACCACGTATCATCATGATTGGGTGAAAAAATACTTGCTGGTATTTTGGAAACTCGTAATTTCTTGGAAGCTTGGTAACCCCTTTCAATGAAAGTGCTTTTTCACAGTCTCTACTTAGGGCTACTTGAAGAGGAAAAAAACCATAGAGAAAAAAA
Source organism: Callospermophilus lateralis (assembly GCF_048772815.1). Lineage (NCBI taxonomy): Eukaryota > Metazoa > Chordata > Mammalia > Rodentia > Sciuridae > Callospermophilus > Callospermophilus lateralis. The sequence continues at coordinate 33,116 of NW_027515981.1, read as the reverse complement.
CTGAGAACTAATTTTTTTGTCAATTTTCAAAGAGGTACTACAAACCATGATGGATTTAGAGTTCCAAATTCATCTATCTATATAGGATAGAACAGAGTGACACCTAAAAATAAAAACTGCTACTGTAAACGAACGCATCAAGCTAGAAGAACAAAATTTGGTGAGCCAAGTTGGATTTGTGTACTTGTCATTACCACCATGTATCATCAAGATTGGGTGAAAAAATATGTGCTGGTATTTTGGAAACTCGTAATTTCTTGGAAGCTAGGCAACCCCTTTCAATGAAAGTGCTTTTCCACAGTCTCTGCCTAGGGCTACTTGAAGAGGAAACAAACCATAGACACAAAATTGAGAACTACTTTTTTGTGTCAAGTTTCAAAAAGCTACTACAAACCATGTTGGATTTAGAGTTCCAAATTCATCTATCTATATAGGAGAGCACAGAGGAAACCCTAAAAATAAAAACTGCTACTGTAGACGAACGCTTCAAACTAGAAGAACAAAATATGGTGAGCCAAGTGGGATTTGTGTACTGATCATTACCACGAAGTATCATGAACATTGGGTGAAAAAATATTTGTTGGTATTTCGGAAACTCGTAATTCCTTGGAAGCTTGGCAACCCCTTTCAATGAAAGTGCTTTTCCACAGTCTCTGCTTAGGGCTACTTGAAGAGGAAACAAACCATAGAGAAAAAAATGAGAACTACTTTTTTTTGTCAAGTTTCATAAAGCTACTACAAACCATGTTGGATTTAGAGTTCCAAATTCATCTGTCTATATAGGATAGAACAGAGGGAAACCTAAATATAAAAACTGCTACTGTAGACGAACGCTTCAACCTAGAAGAACAAAATTTGGTGAGCCACGTGGGATTTGTGACCTGATCATTACCACCAATATCATCAAGATTGGGTGAAAAAATATTTGCTGGTATTTCGGAAACTCGATATTTCTTAGAAGCTTGGCAACCCCTCTCAATGAAAATGCTTTTCCACAGTCTGTGCCTACTGGTACTTGAAGAGGAAAAAAACCATGGAGACAAAACTCAGAACTCTTTTATTTTGTCAAGTTTCAAAGAGCTACTACAAACCATGTTGGATTTAGAGTTCCAAATTCATCTATCTATATAGGAGAGAACAGTGGGAAACCTAAATATAAAAACTGCTACTACTAGACGAACACTTCAACCTAGAAGAACAAAATTTTGTGAGCCAAGTGGGATTTGTGTCCTGATCATTACCACCAAGTATCATCAAGATTGGGTGAAAAAATATTTGCTGGTATTTCGGAAACTCGTTATTTCTTTGAACCTTGGCAACCCCTCTCAATGAAAGTGCTTTTCCACAGTCCATGCCTATGGAAACTTGAAGAGGAAACAATCCATAGAGACAAAACTGAGAACTCCTTTCTTTTGTCAAGTTTCAAAAAGCTACTACAAACCATGTTGGATTTAGAGTTTCAAATTCATCTATCTATGTAGAGAGCGCAGAGTGAAACCTAAATATAAAAACTGCTACTGTGGACGAACGCGTCAACCTAGAAGAACAAAATTTGGTGAGCCAAGTTGGATTTGTGTACTTGTCATTACCACCATGTATCATCAAGATTGGGTGAAAAAATATGTGCTGGTATTTTGGAAACTCGTAATTTCTTGGAAGCTAGGCAACCCTTTCAATGAAAATGCTCTTCCACAGTCTCTGCCTAGGGCTACTTGAAGAGGAAACAAACCATAGAGACAAAATTGAGAACTACTTTTTTTTGTCAAGTTTCAAAAAGCTACTACAAACCATGTTGGATTTAGAGTTCCAAATTCATCTATCTATATAGGAGAGCACAGAGGAAAACCTAAAAATAAAAACTGCTACTGTAGACGAACGCTTCAAACTAGAAGAACAAAATATGGTGAGCCAAGTGGGATTTGTGTACTGATCAATACCACGAAGTATCATGATTATTGGGTGAAAAAATATTTGTTGGTATTTCGGAAACTCGTAATTTCTTGGAAGCTTGGCAACCCATTTCAATGAAAGTGCTTTTCCACAGTCTCTGCATACTGCTACTTGAAGAGGAAACAAATCATAGAGACAAATCTGAGAAATGCTTTTTTTTTGTCAAGTTTCAAAGAGCTACTACAAACCATGTTGGATTTAGAGTTCCAAATTCATTTATCTATATAGGAGGGAACAGAGGGAAACCTAAATATAAAAACTGCTATTGTAAACGAACGCTTCAACCTAGAAGAACAAAATTTGGTGAGACATGTGGGATTTGTGTACTGATCATTAAGACCAAGTATCATCAAGACTGGGTGAAAAAATATTTGCTGGTATTTCGGAAACTCGTTATTTCTTAGAAGCTTGGCAATCCCTCTCAATGAAAATGCTTTTCCAAGTCTGTGCCTACGGCTACTTGAAGAGGAAACAAACCATAGAGACAAAACTGAGAGCTCCTTTATTTTGTCAAGTTTCAAAGAGCTACTACAAACCATGTTGGATTTAGAGTTGCAAATTCATCTATCTATACAAGGGAGAACAGAGTGAAACCTACATACAAAAACTGCTACTGTAAATGAACGCTTCAACCTAGAAGAACACAATTTGGTGAGCCAAATGAGATTTGTGTACTGATCATTACCACCACGTATCATCAAGATTGGGTGAAAAAATATTTGCTGGTATTTCGGAAACTCGTAATTTCTTGGAAGCTTGGCAACCCCTTTCAATTAAAGTGCTTTTCCACAGTCTCTTCTTAGGGCTACTTGAAGAGGAAAGAAACCATAGAGACAAAACTGAGAACTACTTTATTTTGTCAAGTTTCAAAGAGCTCCTACAAACCATGTTCGATTTAGAGTTCCAAATTCATCTATCTATATATTTGAGAACAGAGTGAAACCTAAAAATAAAAACTGCTACTGTAAACGAACGCTTCAACCTAGAAGAACAAAATTTGGTGAGCCAAGTAGGATTTGTGTACTTGTCATTACCACCACGTATCATCATGATTGGGTGAAAAAATACTTGCTGGTATTTTGGAAACTCGTAATTTCTTGGAAGCTTGGTAACCCCTTTCAATGAAAGTGCTTTTTCACAGTCTCTACTTAGGGCTACTTGAAGAGGAAAAAAACCATAGAGAAAAAAACTGAGAACTACTTTTTTTGTCAATTTTCAAAGAGGTACTACAAACCATGTTGGATTTAGAGTTCCAAATTCATCTATCTATATAGGATAGAACAGAGTGACACCTAAAAATAAAAACTGCTACTGTAAACGAACGCATCAAGCTAGAAGAACAAAATTTGGTGAGCCAAGTTGGATTTGTGTACTTGTCATTACCACCATGTATCATCAAGATTGGGTGAAAAAATATGTGCTGGTATTTTGGAAACTCGTAATTTCTTGGAAGCTAGGCAACCCCTTTCAATGAAAGTGCTTTTCCACAGTCTCTGCCTAGGGCTACTTGAAGAGGAAACAAACCATAGACACAAAATTGAGAACTACTTTTTTGTGTCAAGTTTCAAAAAGCTACTACAAACCATGTTGGATTTAGAGTTCCAAATTCATCTATCTATATAGGAGAGCACAGAGGAAACCCTAAAAATAAAAACTGCTACTGTAGACGAACGCTTCAAACTAGAAGAACAAAATATGGTGAGCCAAGTGGGATTTGTGTACTGATCATTACCACGAAGTATCATGAACATTGGGTGAAAAAATATTTGTTAGTATTTCGGAAACTCGTAATTCCTTGGAAGCTTGGCAACCCCTTTCAATGAAAGTGCTTTTCCACAGTCTCTGCTTAGGGCTACTTGAAGAGGAAACAAACCATAGAGAAAAAAATGAGAACTACTTTTTTTTGTCAAGTTTCATAAAGCTACTACAAACCATGTTGGATTTAGAGTTCCAAATTCATCTGTCTATATAGGATAGAACAGAGGGAAACCTAAATATAAAAACTGCTACTGTAGACGAACGCTTCAACCTAGAAGAACAAAATTTGGTGAGCCAAGTGGGATTTGTGACCTGATCATTACCACCAATATCATCAAGATTGGGTGAAAAAATATTTGCTGGTATTTCGGAAACTCGATATTTCTTAGAAGCTTGGCAACCCCTCTCAATGAAAATGCTTTTCCACAGTCTGTGCCTACTGCTACTTGAAGAGGAAAAAAACCATGGAGACAAAACTGAGAACTCTTTTATTTTGTCAAGTTTCAAAGAGCTACTACAAACCATGTTGGATTTAGAGTTCCAAATTCATCTATCTATATAGGAGAGAACAGTGGGAAACCTAAATATAAAAACTGCTACTACTAGACGAACACTTCAACCTAGAAGAACAAAATTTTGTGAGCCAAGTGGGATTTGTGTCCTGATCATTACCACCAAGTATCATCAAGATTGGGTGAAAAAATATTTGCTGGTATTTCGGAAACTCGTTATTTCTTTGAACCTTGGCAACCCCTCTCAATGAAAGTGCTTTTCCACAGTCCATGCCTATGGAAACTTGAAGAGGAAACAATCCATAGAGACAAAACTGAGAACTCCTTTCTTTTGTCATGTTTCAAAAAGCTACTACAAACCATGTTGGATTTAGAGTTTCAAATTCATCTATCTATGTAGAGAGCGCAGAGTGAAACCTAAATATAAAAACTGCTACTGTGGACGAACGCGTCAACCTAGAAGAACAAAATTTGGTGAGCCAAGTTGGATTTGTGTACTTGTCATTACCACCATGTATCATCAAGATTGGGTGAAAAAATATGTGCTGGTATTTTGGAAACTCGTAATTTCTTGGAAGCTAGGCAACCCCTTTCAATGAAAATGCTCTTCCACAGTCTCTGCCTAGGGCTACTTGAAGAGGAAACAAACCATAGAGACAAAATTGAGAACTACTTTATTTTGTCAAGTTTCAAAAAGCTACTACAAACCATGTTGGATTTAGAGTTCCAAATTCATCTATCTATATAGGAGAGCACAGAGGAAAACCTAAAAATAAAAACTGCTACTGTAGACGAACGCTTCAAACTAGAAGAACAAAATATGGTGAGCCAAGTGGGATTTGTGTACTGATCAATACCACGAAGTATCATGATTATTGGGTGAAAAAATATTTGTTGGTATTTCGGAAACTCGTAATTTCTTGGAAGCTTGGCAACCCATTTCAATGAAAGTGCTTTTCCACAGTCTCTGCATACTGCTACTTGAAGAGGAAACAAATCATAGAGACAAATCTGAGAAATGCTTTTTTTTTGTCAAGTTTCAAAGAGCTACTACAAACCATGTTGGATTTAGAGTTCCAAATTCATTTATCTATATAGGAGGGAACAGAGGGAAACCTAAATATAAAAACTGCTATTGTAAACGAACGCTTCAACCTAGAAGAACAAAATTTGGTGAGACATGTGGGATTTGTGTACTGATCATTAAGACCAAGTATCATCAAGACTGGGTGAAAAAATATTTGCTGGTATTTCGGAAACTCGTTATTTCTTAGAAGCTTGGCAATCCCTCTCAATGAAAATGCTTTTCCAAGTCTGTGCCTACGGCTACTTGAAGAGGAAACAAACCATAGAGACAAAACTGAGAGCTCCTTTATTTTGTCAAGTTTCAAAGAGCTACTACAAACCATGTTGGATTTAGAGTTGCAAATTCATCTATCTATACAAGGGAGAACAGAGTGAAACCTACATACAAAAACTGCTACTGTAAATGAACGCTTCAACCTAGAAGAACACAATTTGGTGAGCCAAATGAGATTTGTGTACTGATCATTACCACCACGTATCATCAAGATTGGGTGAAAAAATATTTGCTGGTATTTCGGAAACTCGTAATTTCTTGGAAGCTTGGCAACCCCTTTCAATTAAAGTGCTTTTCCACAGTCTCTTCTTAGGGCTACTTGAAGAGGAAAGAAACCATAGAGACAAAACTGAGAACTACTTTATTTTGTCAAGTTTCAAAGAGCTCCTACAAACCATGTTCGATTTAGAGTTCCAAATTCATCTATCTATATATTTGAGAACAGAGTGAAACCTAAAAATAAAAACTGCTACTGTAAACGAACGCTTCAACCTAGAAGAACAAAATTTGGTGAGCCAAGTAGGATTTGTGTACTTGTCATTACCACCACGTATCATCATGATTGGGTGAAAAAATACTTGCTGGTATTTTGGAAACTCGTTATTTCTTAGAATCTTGGCAACCCCTTTCAATAAAAGTGCTTTCCACAGTCTGTGCCTTGGGCTATTTGAAGAGGAAACAAGACATAGAGACAAAAGTGAGAACTCTTTTATTTTGTCAAGTTACAAAGAGCTACTACAAACCATGTTGGATTTAGAGTTCCAAATTCATCTATCTATATATTTGAGAACAGATTGAAACCTAAAAATAAAAACTGCTACTGTAAACGAACGCTTCAACCTAGAAGAACAAAATTTGGTAGCCAAGTGGGATTTGTGTACTTTTCATTAGCACCACGTATCATCAAGATTGGTGAAAAAATAATTGCCTGTATTTTGGGAACTCGTTATTTCTTAGAACCCCGGCAACCCCTCTCAATGAAAATGCTTTTCCACAGTCTGTGCTTACAGCTACTTGAAGAGGAAACAAACCAGAGAGAAAAAACTGAGAACTACTTTTTTTTGTCAAGTTTCAAAGAGCTACTACAAACCATGTTGGATTTAGAGTTCCAAATTCATCTATATATATAGGAGACAACAAAGGGAAACTTAATATAAAAACTGCTACTGTAGACGAACGCTTCAACCTAGAAGAACAAAATTTGGGGAGCCAAGTAGGATTTGTGTTCTGATCAGTACCACCAAGTATCATCAAGATTGGGTGAAAAAATATTTGCTGGTATTTCGGAAACTCGTTATTTCTTAGAAGCTTGGCAACCCTCTCAATGAAAGTGCTTTTCCACATTCTGTGCCTAGGGCTCCTTGAAGAGGAAACAAACCATAGAGACAAAACTACGAACTCCTTTATTTTGTCAAGTATCAAAGAGCTACTACAAACAATGTTGGATTTAGAGTTCCAAATTCATCTATCTATATTGGAGAAAACAGAGAGAAACCTAAATATAAAAACTGCTACTGTAGACGAACCCTTCAACCTGGAAGAAGAAAATATGGTGAGCCAAGTGGGATTTTTGTACTGATCATTACCACCAAGTATCATCAAGATTGGGTGAAAAAAGTATTTGCTGGTATTTCGGAAACTCGTTATTTCTTAGAAGCTTGGCAATCCCTCTCAATGAAAGTGTATTTCCACAGTCTGTGCCTAGGGCTACTTGAAGAGGAAACAAACCATAGAGACAAAACTGAGAACGCCTTTATTTTGTCAAGTTTCAAAGGGCTACTACAAACCATGTTGGATTTAGAGTTCCAAATTCATCTATCTATGTAGGATAGAACAGAGTGACACCTAAAAATAAAAACTGCTACTGTAAATGAACGCTTCAACCTAGAAGAACAAAATTTGGTGAGCCAAGTGGTATTTGTGTACTTGTCATTACCACCAGGTATCATCAAGATTTTTGAAAAAAGATTTGCTGGTATTTCGGAAAATTGTAATTTCTTGGAAGCTTGGCAACTCTTTCAATGAAAGTGGTTTTCCACAGTCTCTTCATGGGGCTACTTAAACAGGAAAGAAACCATAGAGACAAAACTGAGAACTCCTTTATTTTGTCAAGTTTCAAAGCACTACTACAAACCATGTTGGATTTAGAGTTCCAAATTCATCTATCTATATATTTGAGAAGAGATTGAAACCTAAAAATAAAAACTGCTACTGTAAACGAACGCTTCAACCTAGAAGAACAAAATTTGGTGAGCCAAGTGGGATTTGTGTACTTGTCATTATCACCACGAATCATCAAGATCGGGTGAAAAAATATTTGCTGGTATTTGGGAAACTCTTAGTTTCTTGGAAGCTTGGCAAACCCTTTCAATGAAAGTCCTTTTCCACAGTCTCTGCTTAGGGCTACTTGAAGAGGAAACAAACCATAGAGAAAAAGCTGAGAACTCCTTTATTTTGTCAAGTTTCAAAGAGCTACTACAAACCATGTTGGATTTGGAGTTCCAAATTCATCTATCTAGGTAGGATAGAACAGAGTGACACCTAAAAATAAAAACTGCTACTGTAAACGAACGCTTCAAACTAGAAGAACAAAATTCTGAGCCAAGTGGGAATTGTGTACTTGTCATTACCACCACGTATCATCAAGATTGGTAAAAAAATATTTGCTGGTATTTCGGAAAATCGTAATTTCTTGGAAGCTTGGCAACTCTTTCAATGAAATTGATTATCCACAGTCTCTACCTAGGGCTACTTGAAGAAAAAACAAACCATAGAGACAAAAGTGAGAACTCTTTTATTTTGTCAAGTTACAAAGAGCTACTACAAACCGTGTTGGATTTAGAGTTCCAAATTCATCTATCTATGTAGGATAGAACAGAGTGACACCTAAAAATAAAAACTGCTACTGTAAATGAACGCTTCAACCTAGAAGAACAAAATTTGGTGAGCCAAGTGGTATTTGTGTACTTGTCATTACCACCAGGTATCATCAAGATTTTTGAAAAAAGATTTGCTGGTATTTCGGAAAATTGTAATTTCTTGGAAGCTTGGCAACCCCTTTCAATGAAAGTGCTTTTCCACAGTCTCTGCTTAGGGCTACTTGAAGAGGAAACAAACCATAGAGAAAAAAATGAGAACTACTTTTTTTTGTCAAGTTTCATAAAGCACTACTACAAACCATGTTGGATTTAGAGTTCCAAATTCATCTGTCTATATAGGATAGAACAGAGGGAAACCTAAATATAAAAACTGCTACTGTAGACGAACGCTTCAACCTAGAAGAACAAAATTTGGTGAGCCAAGTGGGATTTGTGACCTGATCATTACCACCAATATCATCAAGATTGGGTGAAAAAATATTTGCTGGTATTTCGGAAACTCGATATTTCTTAGAAGCTTGGCAACCCCTCTCAATGAAAATGCTTTTCCACAGTCTGTGCCTACTGCTACTTGAAGAGGAAAAAAACCATGGAGACAAAACTGAGAACTCTTTTATTTTGTCAAGTTTCAAAGAGCTACTACAAACCATGTTGGATTTAGAGTTCCAAATTCATCTATCTATATAGGAGAGAACAGTGGGAAACCTAAATATAAAAACTGCTACTACTAGACGAACACTTCAACCTAGAAGAACAAAATTTTGTGAGCCAAGTGGGATTTGTGTCCTGATCATTACCACCAAGTATCATCAAGATTGGGTGAAAAAATATTTGCTGGTATTTCGGAAACTCGTTATTTCTTTGAACCTTGGCAACCCCTCTCAATGAAAGTGCTTTTCCACAGTCCATGCCTATGGAAACTTGAAGAGGAAACAATCCATAGAGACAAAACTGAGAACTCCTTTCTTTTGTCAAGTTTCAAAAAGCTACTACAAACCATGTTGGATTTAGAGTTTCAAATTCATCTATCTATGTAGAGAGCGCAGAGTGAAACCTAAATATAAAAACTGCTACTGTGGACGAACGCGTCAACCTAGAACAACAAAATTTGGTGAGCCAAGTTGGATTTGTGTACTTGTCATTACCACCATGTATCATCAAGATTGGGTGAAAAAATATGTGCTGGTATTTTGGAAACTCGTAATTTCTTGGAAGCTAGGCAACCCCTTTCAATGAAAATGCTCTTCCACAGTCTCTGCCTAGGGCTACTTGAAGAGGAAACAAACCATAGAGACAAAATTGAGAACTACTTTATTTTGTCAAGTTTCAAAAAGCTACTACAAACCATGTTGGATTTAGAGTTCCAAATTCATCTATCTATATAGGAGAGCACAGAGGAAAACCTAAAAATAAAAACTGCTACTGTAGACGAACGCTTCAAACTAGAAGAACAAAATATGGTGAGCCAAGTGGGATTTGTGTACTGATCAATACCACGAAGTATCATGATTATTGGGTGAAAAAATATTTGTTGGTATTTCGGAAACTCGTAATTTCTTGGAAGCTTGGCAACCCATTTCAATGAAAGTGCTTTTCCACAGTCTCTGCATACTGCTACTTGAAGAGGAAACAAATCATAGAGACAAATCTGAGAAATGCTTTTTTTTTTGTCAAGTTTCAAAGAGCTACTACAAACCATGTTGGATTTAGAGTTCCAAATTCATTTATCTATATAGGAGGGAACAGAGGGAAACCTAAATATAAAAACTGCTATTGTAAACGAACGCTTCAACCTAGAAGAACAAAATTTGGTGAGACATGTGGGATTTGTGTCCTGATCATTAAGACCAAGTATCATCAAGATTGGGTGAAAAAATATTTGCTGGTATTTCGGAAACTCGTTATTTCTTAGAAGCTTGGCAATCCCTCTCAATGAAAATGCTTTTCCACAGTCTGTGCCTACGGCTACTTGAAGAGGAAACAAACCATAGAGACAAAACTGAGAGCTCCTATATTTTGTCAAGTTTCAAAGAGCTACTACAAACCATGTTGGATTTAGAGTTGCAAATTCATCTATCTATACAAGGGAGAACAGAGTGAAACCTACATACAAAAACTGCTACTGTAAATGAACGCTTCAACCTAGAAGAACACAATTTGGTGAGCCAAATGAGATTTGTGTACTGATCATTACCACCACGTATCATCAAGATTGGGTGAAAAAATATTTGCTGGTATTTCGGAAACTCGTAATTTCTTGGAAGCTTGGCAACCCCTTTCAATTAAAGTGCTTTTCCACAGTCTCTTCTTAGGGCTACTTGAAGAGGAAAGAAACCATAGAGACAAAACTGAGAACTACTTTATTTTGTCAAGTTTCAAAGAGCTCCTACAAACCATGTTCGATTTAGAGTTCCAAATTCATCTATCTATATATTTGAGAACAGAGTGAAACCTAAAAATAAAAACTGCTACTGTAAACGAACGCTTCAACCTAGAAGAACAAAATTTGGTGAGCCAAGTTGGATTTGTGTACTTGTCATTACCACCATGTATCATCAAGATTGGGTGAAAAAATATGTGCTGGTATTTTGGAAACTCGTAATTTCTTGGAAGCTAGGCAACCCCTTTCAATGAAAGTGCTTTTCCACAGTCTCTGCCTAGGGCTACTTGAAGAGGAAACAAACCATAGACACAAAATTGAGAACTACTTTTTTGTGTCAAGTTACAAAGAGCTACTACAAACCATGTTGGATTTAGAGTTCCAAATTCATCTATCTATATATTTGAGAACAGATTGAAACCTAAAAATAAAAACTGCTACTGTAAACGAACGCTTCAACCTAGAAGAACAAAATTTGGTAGCCAAGTGGGATTTGTGTACTTTTCATTAGCACCACGTATCATCAAGATTGGTGAAAAAATAATTGCCTGTATTTTGGGAACTCGTTATTTCTTAGAACCCCGGCAACCCCTCTCAATGAAAATGCTTTTCCACAGTCTGTGCTTACAGCTACTTGAAGAGGAAACAAACCAGAGAGAAAAAACTGAGAACTCCTTTTTTTTTCAAGTTTCAAAGAGCTAGTACAAACCATGTTGGATTTAGAGTTCCAAATTCATCTATATATATAGGAGACAACAAAGGGAAACTTAATATAAAAACTGCTACTGTAGACGAACGCTTCAACCTAGAAGAACAAAATTTGGGGAGCCAAGTAGGATTTGTGTTCTGATCATTACCACCAAGTATCATCAAGAGTGGGTGAAAAAATATTTGCTGGTATTTCGGAAACTCGTTATTTCTTAGAAGCTTGGCAACCCCTTTCAATGAAAGTGCTTTTCCTCAGTCTGTTCCTAGGGCTACTTGAAGAGGAAACAAACCATAGAGATAATACTGAGAACTACTTTATTTTGTCAAGTTTCAAAGAGCTACTACAAACCATGTTAAATTTAGAGTTCCAAATTCATCTATCTATATAGGATAGAACAGAGTGACACCTAAAAATAAAAACTGCTACTGTAAACGAACGCATCAAGCTAGAAGAACAAAATTTGGTGAGCCAAGTTGGATTTGTGTACTTGTCATTACCACCATGTATCATCAAGATTGGGTGAAAAAATATGTGCTGGTATTTTGGAAACTCGTAATTTTTTGGAAGCTAGGCAACCCCTTTCAATGAAAGTGCTTTTCCACAGTCTCTGCCTAGGGCTACTTGAAGAGGAAACAAACCATAGACACAAAATTGAGAACTACTTTTTTGTGTCAAGTTACAAAGAGCTACTACAAACCATGTTGGATTTAGAGTTCCAAATTCATCTATCTATATATTTGAGAACAGATTGAAACCTAAAAATAAAAACTGCTACTGTAAACGAACGCTTCAACCTAGAAGAACAAAATTTGGTAGCCAAGTGGGATTTGTGTACTTTTCATTAGCACCACGTATCATCAAGATTGGTGAAAAAATAATTGCCTGTATTTTGGGAACTCGTTATTTCTTAGAACCCCGGCAACCCCTCTCAATGAAAATGCTTTTCCACAGTCTGTGCTTACAGCTACTTGAAGAGGAAACAAACCAGAGAGAAAAAACTGAGAACTCCTTTTTTTTTCAAGTTTCAAAGAGCTAGTACAAACCATGTTGGATTTAGAGTTCCAAATTCATCTATATATATAGGAGACAACAAAGGGAAACTTAATATAAAAACTGCTACTGTAGACGAACGCTTCAACCTAGAAGAACAAAATTTGGGGAGCCAAGTAGGATTTGTGTTCTGATCATTACCACCAAGTATCATCAAGAGTGGGTGAAAAAATATTTGCTGGTATTTCGGAAACTCGTTATTTCTTAGAAGCTTGGCAACCCCTTTCAATGAAAGTGCTTTTCCTCAGTCTGTTCCTAGGGCTACTTGAAGAGGAAACAAACCATAGAGATAATACTGAGAACTACTTTATTTTGTCAAGTTTCAAAGAGCTACTACAAACCATGTTAAATTTAGAGTTGCAAATTCATCTATCTATATAGAAGAGAACAGAGTGAAACCTAAATATAAAAACTGCTACTGTAGACCAACGCTTCAATGTAGTAGAACAAAATTTGTTGAGCCAAGTGGGATTTGTGTACCGATCAATAACACCAAGTATCATCAAGATTGGGTGAAAATATATTTGCTGGTATTTCGGAAACTCGTTATTTCTTGGAAGCTTGGCAACCCCTTTAAATGAAAGTGCTTTTCCACAGTGTGTGTCTAGGGCTACTTGAAGAGGATACATACCATAGAGACAATAGTGAGAACTATTTTTTTTGTCATGTTTCAAAGAGCTAGTACAAACCATGTTGGATTTAGAGTTCCAAATTCAGCTATCTATATAGGAGAGAACAGAGGGAAACCTAAAAATACAGACTGCTACTGTAAACGAACGCTTCAAACTAGAAGAACAATATTTGGTGAGTCAAGTGGGATTTCTGTACCGATCATTACCACCATGATTCATCAAGATTGGGTGAAAAAGTATTTACTGGTATTTCGGAAACTCGTTATTTCTTGGAAGCTTGGCAACCCCTTTTAATGAAAGTGCTTTTCCACAGTCTCTGCCTGGGCTACTTGAAGAGGAAACAAATCATAGAGGCAAAACTGAGAAGTACTTTTTTTGTCAAGTTTCAAATGCTACTACAATCCTTGTTGGATTTAGAGTTCCAAATTGATCTATCTATATAGGAGAGAACAGAGTGAAATCTAAATATAAAAATTTCAACTGTAGAAGAACGCTTCAACCTAGAAGAACAAAATTTGGTGAGCCAAGTGGGATTGGTGTACTTGTCATTACCACCAAGTATCATCAAGATTGGGTGAAAAAATATTTGCTGGTATTTCGAAAACTCGTTATTTCTTGGAAGCTTGGCAACTCCTTTCAATGAAAGTGCTTTACAACAGTCTCTGCTAAGGGCTAGTTGAAGAGTAAACAAATCATAGAGACAAAACTGAGAACTACTTTTTTTGTAACGTTTTAAAGAGCTAGTACAAACCATGTTAGATTAGGGTTCCAAAATCAGCTATCTATATAGGAGAGAACAGAGGGAAACCTAAAAATATAAACTGCTACTGTAAACGAACGCTTCAACTTAGAAGAACAAAATTTGGAGAGTCAACTGGGATTTGTGTGCCGATCATTACCACCAAGTATCATCCAGATTGGGTGAAAAAGTATTTGCTGGTATTTCGTAAACTCGTAATTTCTTGGAAGCTTGACAACCCCTTTCAATGAATGTGCTTTTCCACAGTCTCTGCTTAGGGCTACCTGAAGAGGAAAGAAATCACAGAGACAAAACTGAGTACTCCTTTATTTTGTCAAGTTTCAAAGAGCTATTACAAACCATGTTGGATTTAGAGTTCCAAATTCATCTATCTATATAGGAGAGAACAGAGGGCAACCTAAAAATATAAACTGCTACTGTATTCGAACGCTTCAAACTAGAAAAACAAAATTTGGTGAGTCAAGTGGGATTTGTGTACCGATCATTACCACTAAGTATCATCCAGATGGGGTGAAAAAATATTTGCTGGTATTTCGGAAACTCGTTAATTCTTAGAAGCTTGGCAACCCCTCTCAATGAAAGTGCTTTTCCACAGTCTGTGCCGTGGGCTACTTGAAGAGGAAACAAACCATAGAGACAAAACTGAGAACTCCTTTATTTTGTCAAGTTTCAAAGAGATACTACAAACCATGTTGGATTTAGAGTACCAAATTCATCTATCTAAATAGAAGATAACAGAGTGAAACCTAAATATAAAAACTGCTACTGTAGACGAACGCTTCAACCTAGAAGAACAAAATTTTGTATGCCAAGTGGGTTTGGTGTACTGATCAATACCCCCAAGTATCATCAAGATTGGGTGAAAAAGTATTTGCTGGTATTTCGGTAACTCGTTATTTCTTAATAACTTGGCAACCCCTCTCAATGAAAGTGCTTTTCCACAGTGTGTGCCTAGGGCTACTTGAAGAAGAAACAAACCATAGAGACAAAAGTGAGAACTCCTTTATTTTGTCAAGTTTCAAAGAGCTACTACAAACCATGTTGGATTTAGATTTCCAAATTCATCTATCTATATAGGAGAGAACAAAGTGAAACCTAAAAATAAAAACTGCTACTGTAAACGAACGCTTCAACCTAGAAGAACAAAATTTGGTGAGCCAAGTGGGATTTCTGTACTTGTCATTACCACCACGTATTTTCAATATCGGGTGAAAAAGTATTTGCTGGTATTTCGGAAACTCGTAATTTCTTGGAAGCTTGGCAACTCCTTTCAATGAAAATGCTTTTCCACAACCTCTGCTTAGGGCTACGTGAAGAGGAAACAAATAATAGAGACAAAACTGAGAACTACTTTTTTTTGTCAAGTTTCAAAGCGCTACTACAAACCATGCTGGATTTAGAGTTCCAAATTCAGCTATCTATATAGGAGAGAACAGAGGGACACCTAAAAATATAAACTGCTAGTGTAAACGAACGCTTCAACTTAGAAGAACAAAATTTGATGAGCAAAGTGGGATTTGTGTACTGATCATTACCAGCAAGTATCATCAAGATTGGGTGAAAAAATATTTGCTGGTATTTTGTAAACTCGTTATTTCTTAGAAGCTTGGCAACTTTTTTCAATGAAAGTGCTTTTCCACAGTCTGTGCCTAGGGCTACTTGAAGAGGAAACAAACCATAGAGACAATACTGAGAACTCCTTTATGTTGTCAAGTTTCAAAGAGCTACTACAAACCATGTTGGATTTAGAGTTCCAAATTCATGTATCTATATAGAAGAGAACAGAATGAAACCTAAATATAAAAACTGCTACTGCAGACGAACGCTTCACCCTAGAAGAACAACATTTTGTGAGCCAAGTGGGATTGTTGTACTGATTATTACCACCAAGTATCATCAAGATTGGGTAAAAAAATATTTGCTGGTATTTCGTAAACTCGTTATTTCTTAGAGGCTTGTTAACCCCTCTCAATGAAAGTGCTTTTCCACAGTCTGTGCCTAAGGCTACTTGAAGAGGAAACAAACCATTGAGACAAAATTGAGAATTCCTTTATTTTGTCAAGTTTCAAAGAGCTACTACAAACCATGTTGGATTTAGATTTCCAAATTCATCTATCTATATATGAGAGAACAATGTGAAACCTAAAATTAAAAACGGTTACTCCAAACGAACGTCAACCGAGAAGAACAAAATTTGGTGAACCAATTGGGATTTGTGTATTTGTCATTACCACCACTTATCATCAAGATTGGGTGAAAAAGTATTTGCTGGTATTTCGTAAACTCGTAATTTCTTGGAAGCTTGACAACCCCTTTCAATGAGTGTGCTTTTCCACAGTCTCTGCTTAGGGCTACCTGAAGAGGAAAGAAATCACAGAGACAAAACTGAGTACTCCTTTATTTTGTCAAGTTTCAAAGAGCTATTACAAACCATGTTGGATTTAGAGTTCCAAATTCATCTATCTATATAGGAGAGAACAGAGGGCAACCTAAAAATATAAACTGCTACTGTATTCGAACGCTTCAAACTAGAAAAACAAAATTTGGTGAGTCAAGTGGGATTTGTGTACCGATCATTACCACTAAGTATCATCCAGATGGGGTGAAAAAATATTTGCTGGTATTTCGGAAACTCGTTAATTCTTAGAAGCTTGGCAACCCCTGTCAATGAAAGTGCTTTTCCACAGTCTGTGCCGTGGGCTACTTGAAGAGGAAACAAACCATAGTGACAAAACTGAGAACTCCTTTATTTTGTCAAGTTTCAAAGAGGTACTACAAAACATGTTGGATTTAGATTTCCAAATTCATGTATCTATATAGAAGAAAACAGAGTGAAACCTAAATATAAATACTGCTACTGTAGAAGAACGCTTCAACCTAGAAGAACAAAATTTGGTGAGCCAAGTGGGATTGGTGTACTGATCATTACCACCACGTATCATCAAAATTGGGTGAAAAAATATTTGCTGGTATTTCGGAAACTCGTTATTTCTTAGTAGCTTTGCAACCCCTCTCAATGAAAGTGCTTTTCCACAGTCTGTGCCTAGGGCTACTTGAAGAGGAAACAAACCATAGAGACAAAACTGAGAACGCCTTTATTTTGTCAAGTTTCAAAGAGCTACTACAAACCATGTTGGATTTAGAGTTCCAAATTCATCTATCTGTATAGGAGAGAACAAAGTGCAACCTAAAAATAAAAATTGCTACTGAAAACGAACGCTTCAACCTAGAAGAACAAAATTTGGTGAGCCAAGTGGGGTTTGTGTACTTGTCATTACCACCACGTATCATCAAGATTGGGTGAGAAAATATTTGCTGGTATTTCAGAAACTCGTAATTTTTTGGTAGCTTGGCAACCCCTTTCAATGAAAGTCCTTTTCCACAGTCTCTGCTTAGGGCTACTTGAAGAGGAAACAAATCATAGAGACAAAACTGAGAAATCCTTTATTTTGTCAAGTTTCAAAGAGCTACTACAAACCATGTTGGATTTAGAGTTCCAAATTCATGTATCTATATATACGACAGAACAGAGTGGAACCTAAATATAAAAACTTCTACTGTAGACGAAAGCTTCAACCTAGAAGAACAAAATTTGGTGAGCCAAGTGGGATTTGTGTACTTCTCATTACCCCCAAGTATCATCAAGATTGGGTGAAAAAATATTTGCTGGTATTTTGTAAACTCGTTATTTCTTAGAAGCTTGGCAAATTTTCAATGAAAGTGCTTTTCCACAGTCTGAGCCTCGGGCTACTTGAAGAGGAAACAAAACATAGAGACAAAACTGAGAAGTACTTTTTTCTGTCAAGTTTCAAAGTGTTACTACAAACCATGTTGGATTTAGAGTTCCAAATACATCTATCTATATAGGAGAGAACAGAGGGAAACCTAAAAATATAAACTGCTACTGTAAACGAACGCTTCAACCTAGAAGAACAAAATTTGGTGAGTCAAGTGGGATTTGTGTACCGATCATTACCACCAAGTATCATCCAGATTGGGTGAAAAAATATTTGCTGGTATTTCGGAAACTTGTTATTTCTTGTAAGCTTGTCCACCCATTTAAATGAAAGTGCTTTTTCACAGTCTGTGCCTAGGGCTACTTTAAGAGGAAACAAACCATAGAGACAATACTGAGAACTCCTTTATTTTGTCAAGTTTCAAAAAGCTACTACAAACCATGTTGGATTTAGAGTTCCAAATTCATGTATCTATATATACGAGAGAACAGAGTGAAACCTAAATATAAAAACTTCTACTGTAGACGAAAGCTTCAACCTAGAAGAACAAAATTTGGTGAGCCAAGTGGGATTTGTGTACTTGTCTTTACCACCAAGTATAATCAAGATTGGGTGAAAAAATATTTGCTGGTATTTTGGTAACTCGTAATTTCTTGGAAACTTGGCAACCCCTCTCAATGAAAGTGCTTTTTCCAGTCTGTGCATAATTCTACTTGAAGAGGAAACAAACCATAGAGACAATACAGAGAAGTACTTAATTTTGTCTAGTTTCAAAGAGCTACTACAAACCATGTTGGATTTAGAGTTCCAAATTCATCTATCTATCTAGAAGAGAACAGAGTGAAACCAAAATATATAAACTGCAACTGTAGATGAACCCTTTAACCTAGAAGAACAAAATGGTGGGCCAAGTGATATTTGTTTACTGATAATTACCACCAAGTATCATCAAGATTGGGTGAAAAAATATTTGCTGGTATTTTGGAAACTCGTTATTTCTTAGACGCTCGGCAACCCCTCTCAATGAAAGTGTTTTTCCACAGTCTGTGCCTAGGGATACTTGAAGAGGAAACAAACCATAGAGACAAAACTGAGAACTCCTTTATTTTGTCAAGTTTCAAAGAGCTACTACAAACCATGTTGGATTTAGAGTTCCAAATTCATCTATCTATATAGGAGAGAAAAGAGTGAAACCTAAAAATAAAAACTGCTACTGTAAACGAAAGCTTCAACCTAGAAGAACAAAATTTGGTGAGCCAAGTGGGATTTGTGTACTTGTCATTACCACCAAGTATCATCAAGATTGGGTGAAAAAATATTTGCTGGTATTTCGGAAACTTGTTATTTCTTAGAAGCTTGGCAACCCCTCTCAATGAAAGTGCTTTTCCACAGTCTGTGCCTAGGGCTACTTGAAATGAAACAAACCATACGGACAAAACTGAGAACTCCATTATTTTGTCAAGTTTCAAAGAGCTACTGCAAACCATGTTGGATTTAGAGTTCCAAATTCATCTATCTGTATAGGAGAGAACAAAGTGATACCTAAAAATAAATACTTCTACTGTAAACGAACGCTTCAACCTAGAAGAACAAAATTTGGTGAGCCAAGTGGGATTTGTGTACTTGTCATTACCACCACATATCATGAAGATTGGGTGAAAAAGTACTTGTTGGTATTTCGGAAACTCGTAATTTTTTGGAAGCTTAACAACTCCTTTCAATGAAAGTGCTTTTCCACAGTCTCTGCTTAGGGCTACTTGAAGAGGAAACAAATCATAGAGACAAAACTGACAACTACTTTTTTTGTCAAGTTTCAGAGTGCTACTACAAACCATGCTGGATTTAGAGTTCCAAATTCAGCTATCTATATAGGAGAGAATAGGGGGACACCTAAAAATATAAACTGCTACTGTAAAAGAACGCTTCAACATAGAAGAACAAAATTTGGTGGGTCAAGTGGGATTTGTGTTCTGATCATTACCACCAAGTATCATCAAGATTGGGTGAAAAAATATTTGCTGGTATTTCGGAACCTCGTAATTTTTTGGAAGCTTGGCAACCCCTTTCAATGAAAGTGCTTTTCCACAGTCTCTGCTTAGGGTTACTTGAAGAGGAAACAAATCATAGAGACAAAACTGAGAACTCCTTTATGTTGTCAAGTTTCAAAGAGCTACTACAAACCATGTTGGATTTAGAGTTCCAAATTCATCTATCTATATAGGAGAGAATAGAGGGACACCTAAATATATAAACTGCTACTGTAGACGAACGCTTCAACCTAGATGAACAAAATATGGTGAGCCAAGTGGGATTTGTGTACTGATCATTACCCCCAAGTATCATCAAGATTGGGTGAAAAAATATTTGCTGGTATTTCGGAAACTCGTTATTTCTTAGAAGCTTGGCAACCCCTCTCAATGAAAGTGCTTTTCCACAGTCTGTGCCTAGGGCTACTTGAAGAAGAAACAACCCATAGAGACAAAAGTGAGAACTATTTTATTTCGTCAAGTTTCAGAGAGCTACTACAAACCATGTTGGATTTAGATTTCCAAATTCATCTATCTATATAGGAGAGAACGGAGTGAAACCTAAAAATAAACACTGCTACTGTAAACGAACGCTTCAACCTAGAAGAACAAAATTTGGTGAGCCAAGTGGGATTTTTGTACTTGTCATTACCACCACGTATCTTCAATATTGGGTGAAAAAGTATTTGCTGGTATTTCGGAAACTCGTAATTTCTCAAAAGCTTGGCAACTCCTTTCAATGAAAGTGCTTTTCCACAACCTCTGCTTAGGGCTACGTGAATAGGAAACAAATCATAGAGACAAAACTGAGAACTACTTTTTTTTGTCAAGTTTCAAAGCGCTACTACAAACCATGCTGGATTTAGAGTTCCAAATTCAGCTATCTATATAGGAGAGAACAGAGGGACACCTAAAAATATAAACTGCTACTGTAAACGAACGCTTCAACTTAGAAGAACAAAATTTGATGAGCAAAGTGGGATTTGTGTACTGATCATTACCAGCAAGTATCATCAAGATTGGGTGAAAAAATATTTGCTGGTATTTTGTAAACTCGTTATTTCTTAGAAGCTTGGCAACTTTTTTCAATGAAAGTGCTTTTCCACAGTCTGTGCCTAGGGCTACTTGAAGAGGAAACCGACCAAAGAGACAAAACAGAGAACTCCTTTATTTTGTTAAGTTTCAAAGAGATACTACAAACCATGATGGATTTAGAGTTCCAAATTCATCTATCTAAATAGAAGAGAACAGAGTGAAACCTAAATATAAAAACTGCTACTGTAGACGAACGCTTCAACCTAGAAGAACAAAATTTTGTGAGCCAGGTGGGATTGGTGTACTGATCAATACCCCCAAGTATCATCAAGATTGGGTGAAAAAATATTTGCTGGTATTTCGGAAACTCGTTATTTCTTAGAAACTTGGCAACCCCTCTCAATGAAAGTGCTTTTCCACAGTCTGTGCCTAGGGCTACTTGAAGAAGAAACAACCCATAGAGACAAAAGTGAGAACTATTTTATTTTGTCAAGTTTCAAAGAGCTACTACAAACCATGTTGGATTTAGATTTCCAAATTCATCTATCTATATAGGTGAGAACAAGTGAAACCTAAAAATAAAAACTGCTACTGTAAACGAACGCTTCAACCTAGAAGAACAAAATTTGGTGAGCCAAGTGGGATTTGTGTACTTGTCATTACCACCACGTATCTTCAATATCGGGTGAAAAAGTATTTGCTGGTATTTTGGAAACTCGTAATTTCTTGGAAGATTGGCAACTCCTTTCAATGAAAGTGCTTTTCCACAACCTCTGCTTAGGGCTACGTGAAGAGGAAACAAATCATGGAGACAAAACTGAGAACTACATTTTTGTCAAGTTTCAAAGCGCTACTACAAACCATGCTGGATTTAGAGTTCCAAATTCAGCTATCTATATAGGAGAGAACAGAGGGACACCTAAAAATATAAACTGCTACTGTAAACGAACGCTTCAACCTAGAAGAACAAAATTTGATGAGCAAAGTGGGATTTGTGTACTGACCATTACCAGCAAGTATCATCAAGATTGGGTGAAAAAATATTTGCTGGTATTTTGTAAACTCGTTATTTCTTAGAAGCTTGGCAACTTTTTTCAATGAAAGTGCTTTTCCACAGTCTGTGCCTAGGGCTACTTGAAGAGGAAACCAACCAAAGAGACAAAACTGAGAACTCCTTTATTTTGTTAAGTTTCAAAGAGATACTACAAACCATGTTGGATTTAGAGTTCCAAATTCATCTATCTATATAAAAGAGAACAGAGGGACACTAAAAATATAAACTGCTACTGTAAACGAACGCTTCAACTTAGAAGAACAAATTTGGTGAGTCAAGTGGGATTTGTGTACTGATCATTACCACCAAGTATCATCAGGATTGAGTGAAAAAATGTTTGCTGGTATTTCGGAAACTCGTAATTTCTTGGAAGCTTGGCAACCTTTTTCAATGAAAGTGCTTTTCCACAGTCTCTGCTTAGGGCTACTTGAAGAGGAAACAAATCATAGAGAAAAAACTGAGAACTCCTTTATTTTGTCAAGTTTCAAAGAGCTACTACAAACCATGTTGGATTTAGAGTTCCAAATTCATCTATCTATATAGGAGAGAACAGAGGGAAACCAAAAATATAAACTGCTACTGTAAACGAACGCTTCTACCTAGAAGAACAAAATTTGGTGAGCCAAGTGGGATTTGTGTACTTGTCATTACCACCAAGTATCATCAAAATTGGGTGAAAAGATATTTGCTGGTATTTCAGAAACTCGTTATTTCTTAGAAGCCTGGCAACCCCTCTCAATGAAAGTGCTTTTCCACAGTCTGCGCCTAGGGCTACTTGAAGAGGAAACAAAACATAGAGACAAAACTGAGAACTCCTTCATTTTGTCAAGTTTCAAATTCATCTATCTATATAGGAGAGCACAGAGGAAACCCTAAAAATAAAAACTGCTACTGTAGACGAACGCTTCAAACTAGAAGAACAAAATATGGTGAGCCAAGTGGGATTTGTGTACTGATCATTACCACGAAGTATCATGAACATTGGGTGAAAAAATATTTGTTGGTATTTCGGAAACTCGTAATTCCTTGGAAGCTTGGCAACCCCTTTCAATGAAAGTGCTTTTCCACAGTCTCTGCTTAGGGCTACTTGAAGAGGAAACAAACCATAGAGAAAAAAATGAGAACTACTTTTTTTGTCAAGTTTCATAAAGCTACTACAAACCATGTTGGATTTAGAGTTCCAAATTCATCTGTCTATATAGGATAGAACAGAGGGAAACCTAAATATAAAAACTGCTACTGTAGACGAACGCTTCAACCTAGAAGAACAAATTTGGTGAGCCAAGTGGGATTTGTGACCTGATCATTACCACCAATATCATCAAGATTGGGTGAAAAAATATTTGCTGGTATTTCGGAAACTCGATATTTCTTAGAAGCTTGGCAACCCCTCTCAATGAAAATGCTTTTCCACAGTCTGTGCCTACTGCTACTTGAAGAGGAAAAAAACCATGGAGACAAAACTGAGAACTCTTTTATTTTGTCAAGTTTCAAAGAGCTACTACAAACCATGTTGGATTTAGAGTTCCAAATTCATCTATCTATATAGGAGAGAACAGTGGGAAACCTAAATATAAAAACTGCTACTACTAGACGAACACTTCAACCTAGAAGAACAAAATTTTGTGAGCCAAGTGGGATTTGTGTACTGATCAATACCACGAAGTATCATGATTATTGGGTGAAAAAATATTTGTTGGTATTTCGGAAACTCGTAATTTCTTGGAAGCTTGGCAACCCATTTCAATGAAAGTGCTTTTCCACAGTCTCTGCATACTGCTACTTGAAGAGGAAACAAATCATAGAGACAAATCTGAGAAATGCTTTTTTTTTGTCAAGTTTCAAAGAGCTACTACAAACCATGTTGGATTTAGAGTTCCAAATTCATTTATCTATATAGGAGGGAACAGAGGGAAACCTAAATATAAAAACTGCTATTGTAAACGAACGCTTCAACCTAGAAGAACAAAATTTGGTGAGACATGTGGGATTTGTGTACTGATCATTAAGACCAAGTATCATCAAGACTGGGTGAAAAAATATTTGCTGGTATTTCGGAAACTCGTTATTTCTTAGAAGCTTGGCAATCCCTCTCAATGAAAATGCTTTTCCAAGTCTGTGCCTACGGCTACTTGAAGAGGAAACAAACCATAGAGACAAAACTGAGAGCTCCTTTATTTTGTCAAGTTTCAAAGAGCTACTACAAACCATGTTGGATTTAGAGTTGCAAATTCATCTATCTATACAAGGGAGAACAGAGTGAAACCTACATACAAAAACTGCTACTGTAAATGAACGCTTCAACCTAGAAGAACACAATTTGGTGAGCCAAATGAGATTTGTGTACTGATCATTACCACCACGTATCATCAAGATTGGGTGAAAAAATATTTGCTGGTATTTCGGAAACTCGTAATTTCTTGGAAGCTTGGCAACCCCTTTCAATTAAAGTGCTTTTCCACAGTCTCTTCTTAGGGCTACTTGAAGAGGAAAGAAACCATAGAGACAAAACTGAGAACTACTTTATTTTGTCAAGTTTCAAAGAGCTCCTACAAACCATGTTCGATTTAGAGTTCCAAATTCATCTATCTATATATTTGAGAACAGAGTGAAACCTAAAAATAAAAACTGCTACTGTAAACGAACGCTTCAACCTAGAAGAACAAAATTTGGTGAGCCAAGTAGGATTTGTGTACTTGTCATTACCACCACGTATCATCATGATTGGGTGAAAAAATACTTGCTGGTATTTTGGAAACTCGTTATTTCTTAGAATCTTGGCAACCCCTTTCAATAAAAGTGCTTTCCACAGTCTGTGCCTTGGGCTATTTGAAGAGGAAACAAGACATAGAGACAAAAGTGAGAACTCTTTTATTTTGTCAAGTTACAAAGAGCTACTACAAACCATGTTGGATTTAGAGTTCCAAATTCATCTATCTATATATTTGAGAACAGATTGAAACCTAAAAATAAAAACTGCTACTGTAAACGAACGCTTCAACCTAGAAGAACAAAATTTGGTAGCCAAGTGGGATTTGTGTACTTTTCATTAGCACCACGTATCATCAAGATTGGTGAAAAAATAATTGCCTGTATTTTGGGAACTCGTTATTTCTTAGAACCCCGGCAACCCCTCTCAATGAAAATGCTTTTCCACAGTCTGTGCTTACAGCTACTTGAAGAGGAAACAAACCAGAGAGAAAAAACTGAGAACTCCTTTTTTTTTCAAGTTTCAAAGAGCTAGTACAAACCATGTTGGATTTAGAGTTCCAAATTCATCTATATATATAGGAGACAACAAAGGGAAACTTAATATAAAAACTGCTACTGTAGACGAACGCTTCAACCTAGAAGAACAAAATTTGGGGAGCCAAGTAGGATTTGTGTTCTGATCATTACCACCAAGTATCATCAAGAGTGGGTGAAAAAATAT
The DNA here is from genome assembly GCF_048772815.1 of Callospermophilus lateralis. Classification (NCBI taxonomy): domain Eukaryota; kingdom Metazoa; phylum Chordata; class Mammalia; order Rodentia; family Sciuridae; genus Callospermophilus; species Callospermophilus lateralis. The sequence continues at coordinate 7,840 of NW_027515981.1, read as the reverse complement.
TTGCTGGTATTTCGGAAACTCGTTATTTCTTAGAAGCTTGGCAACCCCTTTCAATGAAAGTGCTTTTCCTCAGTCTGTTCCTAGGGCTACTTGAAGAGGAAACAAACCATAGAGATAATACTGAGAACTACTTTATTTTGTCAAGTTTCAAAGAGCTACTACAAACCATGTTAAATTTAGAGTTGCAAATTCATCTATCTATATAGAAGAGAACAGAGTGAAACCTAAATATAAAAACTGCTACTGTAGACCAACGCTTCAATGTAGTAGAACAAAATTTGTTGAGCCAAGTGGGATTTGTGTACCGATCAATAACACCAAGTATCATCAAGATTGGGTGAAAATATATTTGCTGGTATTTCGGAAACTCGTTATTTCTTGGAAGCTTGGCAACCCCTTTAAATGAAAGTGCTTTTCCACAGTGTGTGTCTAGGGCTACTTGAAGAGGATACATACCATAGAGACAATAGTGAGAACTATTTTTTTTGTCATGTTTCAAAGAGCTAGTACAAACCATGTTGGATTTAGAGTTCCAAATTCAGCTATCTATATAGGAGAGAACAGAGGGAAACCTAAAAATACAGACTGCTACTGTAAACGAACGCTTCAAACTAGAAGAACAATATTTGGTGAGTCAAGTGGGATTTCTGTACCGATCATTACCACCATGATTCATCAAGATTGGGTGAAAAAGTATTTACTGGTATTTCGGAAACTCGTTATTTCTTGGAAGCTTGGCAACCCCTTTTAATGAAAGTGCTTTTCCACAGTCTCTGCCTGGGCTACTTGAAGAGGAAACAAATCATAGAGGCAAAACTGAGAAGTACTTTTTTTGTCAAGTTTCAAATGCTACTACAATCCTTGTTGGATTTAGAGTTCCAAATTGATCTATCTATATAGGAGAGAACAGAGTGAAATCTAAATATAAAAATTTCAACTGTAGAAGAACGCTTCAACCTAGAAGAACAAAATTTGGTGAGCCAAGTGGGATTGGTGTACTTGTCATTACCACCAAGTATCATCAAGATTGGGTGAAAAAATATTTGCTGGTATTTCGAAAACTCGTTATTTCTTGGAAGCTTGGCAACTCCTTTCAATGAAAGTGCTTTACAACAGTCTCTGCTAAGGGCTAGTTGAAGAGTAAACAAATCATAGAGACAAAACTGAGAACTACTTTTTTTGTAACGTTTTAAAGAGCTAGTACAAACCATGTTAGATTAGGGTTCCAAAATCAGCTATCTATATAGGAGAGAACAGAGGGAAACCTAAAAATATAAACTGCTACTGTAAACGAACGCTTCAACTTAGAAGAACAAAATTTGGAGAGTCAACTGGGATTTGTGTGCCGATCATTACCACCAAGTATCATCCAGATTGGGTGAAAAAGTATTTGCTGGTATTTCGTAAACTCGTAATTTCTTGGAAGCTTGACAACCCCTTTCAATGAATGTGCTTTTCCACAGTCTCTGCTTAGGGCTACCTGAAGAGGAAAGAAATCACAGAGACAAAACTGAGTACTCCTTTATTTTGTCAAGTTTCAAAGAGCTATTACAAACCATGTTGGATTTAGAGTTCCAAATTCATCTATCTATATAGGAGAGAACAGAGGGCAACCTAAAAATATAAACTGCTACTGTATTCGAACGCTTCAAACTAGAAAAACAAAATTTGGTGAGTCAAGTGGGATTTGTGTACCGATCATTACCACTAAGTATCATCCAGATGGGGTGAAAAAATATTTGCTGGTATTTCGGAAACTCGTTAATTCTTAGAAGCTTGGCAACCCCTCTCAATGAAAGTGCTTTTCCACAGTCTGTGCCGTGGGCTACTTGAAGAGGAAACAAACCATAGAGACAAAACTGAGAACTCCTTTATTTTGTCAAGTTTCAAAGAGATACTACAAACCATGTTGGATTTAGAGTACCAAATTCATCTATCTAAATAGAAGATAACAGAGTGAAACCTAAATATAAAAACTGCTACTGTAGACGAACGCTTCAACCTAGAAGAACAAAATTTTGTATGCCAAGTGGGTTTGGTGTACTGATCAATACCCCCAAGTATCATCAAGATTGGGTGAAAAAGTATTTGCTGGTATTTCGGTAACTCGTTATTTCTTAATAACTTGGCAACCCCTCTCAATGAAAGTGCTTTTCCACAGTGTGTGCCTAGGGCTACTTGAAGAAGAAACAAACCATAGAGACAAAAGTGAGAACTCCTTTATTTTGTCAAGTTTCAAAGAGCTACTACAAACCATGTTGGATTTAGATTTCCAAATTCATCTATCTATATAGGAGAGAACAAAGTGAAACCTAAAAATAAAAACTGCTACTGTAAACGAACGCTTCAACCTAGAAGAACAAAATTTGGTGAGCCAAGTGGGATTTCTGTACTTGTCATTACCACCACGTATTTTCAATATCGGGTGAAAAAGTATTTGCTGGTATTTCGGAAACTCGTAATTTCTTGGAAGCTTGGCAACTCCTTTCAATGAAAATGCTTTTCCACAACCTCTGCTTAGGGCTACGTGAAGAGGAAACAAATAATAGAGACAAAACTGAGAACTACTTTTTTTTGTCAAGTTTCAAAGCGCTACTACAAACCATGCTGGATTTAGAGTTCCAAATTCAGCTATCTATATAGGAGAGAACAGAGGGACACCTAAAAATATAAACTGCTAGTGTAAACGAACGCTTCAACTTAGAAGAACAAAATTTGATGAGCAAAGTGGGATTTGTGTACTGATCATTACCAGCAAGTATCATCAAGATTGGGTGAAAAAATATTTGCTGGTATTTTGTAAACTCGTTATTTCTTAGAAGCTTGGCAACTTTTTTCAATGAAAGTGCTTTTCCACAGTCTGTGCCTAGGGCTACTTGAAGAGGAAACAAACCATAGAGACAATACTGAGAACTCCTTTATGTTGTCAAGTTTCAAAGAGCTACTACAAACCATGTTGGATTTAGAGTTCCAAATTCATGTATCTATATAGAAGAGAACAGAATGAAACCTAAATATAAAAACTGCTACTGCAGACGAACGCTTCACCCTAGAAGAACAACATTTTGTGAGCCAAGTGGGATTGTTGTACTGATTATTACCACCAAGTATCATCAAGATTGGGTAAAAAAATATTTGCTGGTATTTCGTAAACTCGTTATTTCTTAGAGGCTTGTTAACCCCTCTCAATGAAAGTGCTTTTCCACAGTCTGTGCCTAAGGCTACTTGAAGAGGAAACAAACCATTGAGACAAAATTGAGAATTCCTTTATTTTGTCAAGTTTCAAAGAGCTACTACAAACCATGTTGGATTTAGATTTCCAAATTCATCTATCTATATATGAGAGAACAATGTGAAACCTAAAATTAAAAACGGTTACTCCAAACGAACGTCAACCGAGAAGAACAAAATTTGGTGAACCAATTGGGATTTGTGTATTTGTCATTACCACCACTTATCATCAAGATTGGGTGAAAAAGTATTTGCTGGTATTTCGTAAACTCGTAATTTCTTGGAAGCTTGACAACCCCTTTCAATGAGTGTGCTTTTCCACAGTCTCTGCTTAGGGCTACCTGAAGAGGAAAGAAATCACAGAGACAAAACTGAGTACTCCTTTATTTTGTCAAGTTTCAAAGAGCTATTACAAACCATGTTGGATTTAGAGTTCCAAATTCATCTATCTATATAGGAGAGAACAGAGGGCAACCTAAAAATATAAACTGCTACTGTATTCGAACGCTTCAAACTAGAAAAACAAAATTTGGTGAGTCAAGTGGGATTTGTGTACCGATCATTACCACTAAGTATCATCCAGATGGGGTGAAAAAATATTTGCTGGTATTTCGGAAACTCGTTAATTCTTAGAAGCTTGGCAACCCCTGTCAATGAAAGTGCTTTTCCACAGTCTGTGCCGTGGGCTACTTGAAGAGGAAACAAACCATAGTGACAAAACTGAGAACTCCTTTATTTTGTCAAGTTTCAAAGAGGTACTACAAAACATGTTGGATTTAGATTTCCAAATTCATGTATCTATATAGAAGAAAACAGAGTGAAACCTAAATATAAATACTGCTACTGTAGAAGAACGCTTCAACCTAGAAGAACAAAATTTGGTGAGCCAAGTGGGATTGGTGTACTGATCATTACCACCACGTATCATCAAAATTGGGTGAAAAAATATTTGCTGGTATTTCGGAAACTCGTTATTTCTTAGTAGCTTTGCAACCCCTCTCAATGAAAGTGCTTTTCCACAGTCTGTGCCTAGGGCTACTTGAAGAGGAAACAAACCATAGAGACAAAACTGAGAACGCCTTTATTTTGTCAAGTTTCAAAGAGCTACTACAAACCATGTTGGATTTAGAGTTCCAAATTCATCTATCTGTATAGGAGAGAACAAAGTGCAACCTAAAAATAAAAATTGCTACTGAAAACGAACGCTTCAACCTAGAAGAACAAAATTTGGTGAGCCAAGTGGGGTTTGTGTACTTGTCATTACCACCACGTATCATCAAGATTGGGTGAGAAAATATTTGCTGGTATTTCAGAAACTCGTAATTTTTTGGTAGCTTGGCAACCCCTTTCAATGAAAGTCCTTTTCCACAGTCTCTGCTTAGGGCTACTTGAAGAGGAAACAAATCATAGAGACAAAACTGAGAAATCCTTTATTTTGTCAAGTTTCAAAGAGCTACTACAAACCATGTTGGATTTAGAGTTCCAAATTCATGTATCTATATATACGACAGAACAGAGTGGAACCTAAATATAAAAACTTCTACTGTAGACGAAAGCTTCAACCTAGAAGAACAAAATTTGGTGAGCCAAGTGGGATTTGTGTACTTCTCATTACCCCCAAGTATCATCAAGATTGGGTGAAAAATATTTGCTGGTATTTTGTAAACTCGTTATTTCTTAGAAGCTTGGCAAATTTTCAATGAAAGTGCTTTTCCACAGTCTGAGCCTCGGGCTACTTGAAGAGGAAACAAAACATAGAGACAAAACTGAGAAGTACTTTTTTCTGTCAAGTTTCAAAGTGTTACTACAAACCATGTTGGATTTAGAGTTCCAAATACATCTATCTATATAGGAGAGAACAGAGGGAAACCTAAAAATATAAACTGCTACTGTAAACGAACGCTTCAACCTAGAAGAACAAAATTTGGTGAGTCAAGTGGGATTTGTGTACCGATCATTACCACCAAGTATCATCCAGATTGGGTGAAAAAATATTTGCTGGTATTTCGGAAACTTGTTATTTCTTGTAAGCTTGTCCACCCATTTAAATGAAAGTGCTTTTTCACAGTCTGTGCCTAGGGCTACTTTAAGAGGAAACAAACCATAGAGACAATACTGAGAACTCCTTTATTTTGTCAAGTTTCAAAAAGCTACTACAAACCATGTTGGATTTAGAGTTCCAAATTCATGTATCTATATATACGAGAGAACAGAGTGAAACCTAAATATAAAAACTTCTACTGTAGACGAAAGCTTCAACCTAGAAGAACAAAATTTGGTGAGCCAAGTGGGATTTGTGTACTTGTCTTTACCACCAAGTATAATCAAGATTGGGTGAAAAAATATTTGCTGGTATTTTGGTAACTCGTAATTTCTTGGAAACTTGGCAACCCCTCTCAATGAAAGTGCTTTTTCCAGTCTGTGCATAATTCTACTTGAAGAGGAAACAAACCATAGAGACAATACAGAGAAGTACTTAATTTTGTCTAGTTTCAAAGAGCTACTACAAACCATGTTGGATTTAGAGTTCCAAATTCATCTATCTATCTAGAAGAGAACAGAGTGAAACCAAAATATATAAACTGCAACTGTAGATGAACCTTTAACCTAGAAGAACAAAATGGTGGGCCAAGTGATATTTGTTTACTGATAATTACCACCAAGTATCATCAAGATTGGGTGAAAAAATATTTGCTGGTATTTTGGAAACTCGTTATTTCTTAGACGCTCGGCAACCCCTCTCAATGAAAGTGTTTTTCCACAGTCTGTGCCTAGGATACTTGAAGAGGAAACAAACCATAGAGACAAAACTGAGAACTCCTTTATTTTGTCAAGTTTCAAAGAGCTACTACAAACCATGTTGGATTTAGAGTTCCAAATTCATCTATCTATATAGGAGAGAAAAGAGTGAAACCTAAAAATAAAAACTGCTACTGTAAACGAAAGCTTCAACCTAGAAGAACAAAATTTGGTGAGCCAAGTGGGATTGTGTACTTGTCATTACCACCAAGTATCATCAAGATTGGGTGAAAAAATATTTGCTGGTATTTCGGAAACTTGTTATTTCTTAGAAGCTTGGCAACCCCTCTCAATGAAAGTGCTTTTCCACAGTCTGTGTATCTTACACCTAGGGCTACTTGAAATGAAACAAACCATACGGACAAAACTGAGAACTCCATTATTTTGTCAAGTTTCAAAGAGCTACTGCAAACCATGTTGGATTTAGAGTTCCAAATTCATCTATCTGTATAGGAGAGAACAAAGTGATACCTAAAAATAAATACTTCTACTGTAAACGAACGCTTCAACCTAGAAGAACAAAATTTGGTGAGCCAAGTGGGATTTGTGTACTTGTCATTACCACCACATATCATGAAGATTGGGTGAAAAAAGTACTTGTTGGTATTTCGGAAACTCGTAATTTTTTGGAAGCTTAACAACTCCTTTCAATGAAAGTGCTTTTCCACAGTCTCTGCTTAGGGCTACTTGAAGAGGAAACAAATCATAGAGACAAAACTGACAACTACTTTTTTTGTCAAGTTTCAGAGTGCTACTACAAACCATGCTGGATTTAGAGTTCCAAATTCAGCTATCTATATAGGAGAGAATAGGGGGACACCTAAAAATATAAACTGCTACTGTAAAAGAACGCTTCAACATAGAAGAACAAAATTTGGTGGGTCAAGTGGGATTTGTGTTCTGATCATTACCACCAAGTATCATCAAGATTGGGTGAAAAAATATTTGCTGGTATTTCGGAACCTCGTAATTTTTTGGAAGCTTGGCAACCCCTTTCAATGAAAAGTGCTTTTCCACAGTCTCTGCTTAGGGTTACTTGAAGAGGGAAACAAATCATAGAGACAAAACTGAGAACTCCTTTATGTTGTCAAGTTTCAAAGAGCTACTACAAACCATGTTGGATTTAGAGTTCCAAATTCATCTATCTATATAGGAGAGAATAGAGGGACACCTAAATATATAAACTGCTACTGTAGACGAACGCTTCAACCTAGATGAACAAAATATGGTGAGCCAAGTGGGATTTGTGTACTGATCATTACCCCCAAGTATCATCAAGATTGGGTGAAAAAATATTTGCTGGTATTTCGGAAACTCGTTATTTCTTAGAAGCTTGGCAACCCCTCTCAATGAAAGTGCTTTTCCACAGTCTGTGCCTAGGGCTACTTGAAGAAGAAACAACCCATAGAGACAAAAGTGAGAACTATTTTATTTCGTCAAGTTTCAGAGAGCTACTACAAACCATGTTGGATTTAGATTTCCAAATTCATCTATCTATATAGGAGAGAACGGAGTGAAACCTAAAAATAAACACTGCTACTGTAAACGAACGCTTCAACCTAGAAGAACAAAATTTGGTGAGCCAAGTGGGATTTTTGTACTTGTCATTACCACCACGTATCTTCAATATTGGGTGAAAAAGTATTTGCTGGTATTTCGGAAACTCGTAATTTCTCAAAAGCTTGGCAACTCCTTTCAATGAAAGTGCTTTTCCACAACCTCTGCTTAGGGCTACGTGAATAGGAAAACAAATCATAGAGACAAAACTGAGAACTACTTTTTTTTGTCAAGTTTCAAAGCGCTACTACAA
>NW_027515980.1:0-67392 GCF_048772815.1 Callospermophilus lateralis | reverse complement strand
AGATCATCAAGTTCGGATGAAAAAAAATTTGCCGAGTATTCAGAAAACCAGTAGTATTTTGGAAGCTTGGAACACCTTTTCAATAAGGTGTTTTACGCAGTCTTTGCTTGTGGCTATTTCAAGAGGAAACAAACCACAAAGACAGAACTTAGAACTACTTTATTTTGTCAAGTTTCATGGAGCTAGCACAAACCATGTTTGATTTAGACTTAAAAAACACATCTATCTGTATAGGAGAAAATAGAGTGAAACCTAAAAATTCAAACTGTTACTGGTAACGAACGCTTCATCCTAGAAGAGTGAAAATTGGGCAGCTAAGTGGACTTAGTGAACTGATCATTACCACAGAGATCATCAAGGTCGGATGAAAAAAAATTTGCCGAGTATTCAGAAAACCAGTAGTATTTTGGAAGCTTGGAGCACCTTTCCAATAAAGGTGTTTTACGCAGTCTTTGCTTGTGGCTATTTCAAGAGGAAACAAACCACAAAGACAGAACTTAGAACTACTTTATTTTGTCAAGTTTCAAGGAGCTAGCACAAACCGTGTTTGATTTAGACTTAAAAAACACATCTATCTGTATAGGAGGAAATAGAGTGAAACCTAAAAATTCAAACTGTTACTGGTAACGAACGCTTCATCCTAGAAGAGTGAAAATTGGGCAGCTAAGTGGACTTAGTGAACTGATCATTACCACAGAGATCATCAAGGTCGGATGAAAAAAAATTTGCCGAGTATTCAGAAAACCAGTAGTATTTTGGAAGCTTGGCACACCTTTCCAATGAAGGTGTTTTACGCAGTGTTTGCTTGTGGCTATTTCAAGAGGAAACAAACCACAAAGACAGAACTTAGAACTACTTTATTTTGTCACGTTTCAAGGAGCTAGCACAAACCGTGTTTGATTTAGACTTAAAAAACACATCTATCTGTATAGGAGGAAATAGAGTGAAATCTAAAAATTCAAACTGTTACTGGTAACGAACGCTTCATCCTAGAAGAGTGAAAATTGGGCAGCTAAGTGGACTTAGTGAACTGATCATTACCACAGAGATCATCAAGGTCGGATGAAAAAAAATTTGCCGAGTATTCAGAAAACCAGTAGTATTTTGGAAGCTTGGAACACCTTTCCAATAAAGGTGTTTTACGCAGTGTTTGCTTGTGGCTATTTCAAGAGGAAACAAACCACAAAGACAGAACTTAGAACTACTTTATTTTGTCAAGTTTCAAGGAGCTAGCACAAACCGTGTTTGATTTAGACTTAAAAAACACATCTATCTGTATAGGAGGAAATAGAGTGAAACCTAAAAATTCAAACTCTTACTGGTAACGAACGCTTCATCCTAGAAGAGTGAAAATTGGGCAGCTAAGTGGACTTAGTGAACTGATCATTACCACAGAGATCATCAAGGTCGGATGAAAAAAAATTTGCCGAGTATTCAGAAAACCAGTAGTATTTTGGAAGCTTGGCACACCTTTCCAATGAAGGTGTTTTACGCAGTCTTTGCTTGTGGCTATTTCAAGAGGAAACGAACCACAAAGACAGAACTTAGAACTACTTTATTTTGTCAAGTTTCAAGGAGCTAGCACAAACCGTGCTTGATTTAGACTTAAAAAACACATCTTTCTGTATCGGAGGAAATAGAGTGAAACCTAAAAATTCAAACTGTTACTGGTAACGAACGCTTCATCCTAGAAGAGTGAAAATTGGGCAGCTAAGTGGACTTAGTGAACTGATCATTACCACAGAGATCATCAAGGTCGGATGAAAAAAAATTTGCCGAGTATTCAGAAAACCAGTAGTATTTTGGAAGCTTGGAACACCTTTCCAATAAAGGTGTTTTACGCAGTCTTTGCTTGTGGCTATTTCAAGAAATAGCAAAGCCACAAAGACAGACTTAAAACTACTTTATTTTGTCAAGTTTCAAGGAGCTAGCACAAACCGTGTTTGATTTAGACTTAAAAAACACATCTATCTGTATAGGAGGAAATAGAGTGAAACCTAAAAATTCAAACTGTTACTGGTAACGAACGCTTCATCCTAGAAGAGTGAAAATTGGGCAGCTAAGTGGACTTAGTGAACTGATCATTACCACAGAGATCATCAAGGTCGGATGAAAAAAAATTTGCCGAGTATTCAGAAAACCAGTAGTATTTTGGAAGCTTGGAACACCTTTCCAATAAAGGTGTTTTACGCAGTCTTTGCTTGTGGCTATTTCAAGAGGAAACAAACCACAAAGACAGAACTTAGAACTACTTTATTTTGTCAAGTTTCAAGGAGCTAGCACAAACCGTGTTTGATTTAGACTTAAAAAACACATCTATCTGTATAGGAGGAAATAGAGTGAAACCTAAAAATTCAAAGTGTTACTGGTAACGAACGCTTCATCCTAGAAGAGTGAAAATTGGGCAGCTAAGTGGACTTAGTGAACTGATCATTACCACAGAGATCATCAAGGTCGGATGAAAAAAAATTGCCGAGTATTCAGAAAACCAGTAGTATTTTGGAAGCTTGGAACACCTTTCCAATTAAGGTGTTTTACACAGTGTTTGCTTGTGGCTATTTCAAGAGGAAACAAACCACAAAGACAGAACTTAGAACTACTTTATTTTGTCAAGTTTCAAGGAGCTAGCACAAACCGTGTTTGATTTAGACTTAAAAAAACTCATCTATCTGTATAGGAGGAAATAGAGTGAAACTAAAAATTCAAACTGTTACTGGTAACGAACGCTTCATCCTAGAAGCGTGAAAATTGGGCAGCTAAGTGGACTTAGTGAACTGATCATTACCACAGAGGTCATCAAGGTCGGATGAAAAAAAATTTGCCGAGTATTCAGAAAACCAGTAGTATTTTGGAAGCTTGGAACACCTTTCCAATAAAGGTGTTTTACGCAGTCTTTGCTTGTGGCTATTTCAAGAGGAAACAAACCACAAAAACAGAACTTAGAACTACTTTATTTTGTCAAGTTTCATGGAGCTAGCGCAAACCGTGTTTGATTTAGACTTAAAAAACACATCTATCTGTATAGGAGAAAATAGAGTGAAACCTAAAATTTCAAACTGTTACTGGTAACGAACGCTTCATCCTAGAAGAGTGATAGTTGGGCAGCTAAGTGGACTTAGTGAACTGATCATTAGCACAGAGATCATCAAGGTCGGATGAAAAAAAATTTGCCGAGTATTCAGAAAACCAGTAGTATTTTGGAAGCTTGGCACACCTTTCCAATGAATGTGTTTTATGCAGTCTTTGCCTGTGGCGATTTCAAGAGGAAACAAACCACAATGACAGAACTTAGAACTACTTTATTTTGTCAAGTTTCAAGGAGCTAGCACAAACCGTGTTTGATTTAGACTTAAAAAACACATCTATCTGTATAGGAGGAAATAGAGTGAAACCTAAAAATTCAAACTGTTACTGGTAACGAACGCTTCATCCTAGAAGAGTGAAAATTGGGCAGCTAAGTGGACTTAGTGAACTGATCATTACCACAGAGATCATCAAGGTCGGATGAAAAAAATTTGCCGAGTATTCAGAAAACCAGTAGTATTTTGGAAGCTTGGAACACCTTTCCAATTAAGGTGGTTTTACGCAGTGTTTGCTTGTGGCTATTTCAAGAGGAAACGAACCACAAAGACAGAACTTAGACTACTTTATTTTGTCAAGTTTCAAGGAGCTAGCACAAACCGTGTTTGATTTAGACTTAAAAAACACATCTATCTGTATCGGAGGAAATAGAGTGAAACCTAAAAATTCAAACTGTTACTGGTAACGAACGCTTCATCCTAGAAGAGTGAAAATTGGGCAGCTAAGTGGACTTAGTGAACTGATCATTACCACAGAGATCATCAAGTCGGATGAAAAAAAATTTGCCGAGTATTCAGAAAACCAGTAGTATTTTGGAAGCTTGGAACACCTTTTCAATAAGGTGTTTTACGCAGTCTTTGCTTGTGGCTATTTCAAGAGGAAACAAACCACAAAAACAGAACAAAACAGAACTTAGAACTACTTTATTTTGTCAAGTTTCATGGAGCTAGCACAAACCTGTTTGATTTAGACCTTAAAAAACACATCTATCTGTATAGGAGAAAATAGAGTGAAACCTAAAAATTCAAACTGTTACTGGTAACGAACGCTTCATCCTAGAAGAGTGAAAGTTGGGCAGCTAAGTGGACTTAGTGAACTGATCATTACCACAGAGATCATCAAGGTCGGATGAAAAAAAATTTGCCGAGTATTCAGAAAACCAGTAGTATTTTGGAAGCTTGGCAGACCTTTCCAATGAATGTGTTTTACGCAGTCTTTGCCTGTGGCTATTTCAAGAGGAAACAAACCACAATGACAGAACTTAGAACTACTTTATTTTGTCAAGTTTCAAGGAGCTAGCACAAACCGTGTTTGATTTAGACTTAAAAAACACATCTATCTGTATAGGAAGGAAATAGAGTGAAACCTAAAAATTCAAAGTGTTACTGGTAACGAACGCTTCATCCTAGAAGAGTGAAATGGGCAGCTAAGTGGACTTAGTGAACTGATCATTACCACAGAGATCATCAAGGTCGGATGAAAAAAATTTGCCGAGTATTCAGAAAACCAGTAGTATTTTGGAAGCTTGGAACACCTTTCCAATGAAGGTGTTTTACACAGTGTTTGCTTGTGGCTATTTCAAGAGGAAACAAACACAAAGACAGAACTTAGAACTACTTTATTTTGTCAAGTTTCAAGGAGCTAGCACAAACCGTGTTTGATTTAGACTTAAAAAACTCATCTATCTGTATAGGAGGAAATAGAGTGAAACCTAAAAATTCAAACTGTTACTGGTAACGAACGCTTCATCCTAGAAGCGTGAAATTGGGCAGCTAAGTGGACTTAGTGAACTGATCATTACCACAGAGGTCATCAAGGTCGGATGAAAAAAAATTTGCTCAGAAAACCAGTAGTATTTTGGAAGCTTGGAACACCTTTCCAATAAAGGTGTTTACGCAGTCTTTGCTTGTGGCTATTTCAAGAGGAAACAAACCACAAAAACAGAACTTAGAACTACTTATTTTGTAAAGTTTCATGGAGCTAGCGCAAACCGTGTTTGATTTAGACTTAAAAACACATCTATCTGTATAGGAGAAAATAGAGTGAAACCTAAAATTTCAAACTGTTACTGGTAACGAACGCTTCATCCTAGAAGAGTGATAGTTGGGCAGCTAAGTGGACTTAGTGAACTGATCATTAGCACAGAGATCATCAAGGTCGGATGAAAAAAAATTGCCGAGTATTCAGAAACCAGTAGTATTTTGAAGCTTGGCACACCTTTCCAATGAATGTGTTTTATGCAGTCTTTGCCTGTGGCGATTTCAAGAGGAAACAAACCACAATGACAGAACTTAGAACTACTTTATTTTGTCAAGTTTCAAGGAGCTAGCACAAACCGTGTTTGATTTAGACTTAAAAAACACATCTATCTGTATAGGAGGAAATAGAGTGAAACCTAAAAATTCAAACTGTTACTGGTAATGAACGCTTCATCCTAGAAGAGTGAAAATTGGGCAGCTAAGTGGACTTAGTGAACTGATCATTACCACAGAGATCATCAAGGTCGGATGAAAAAAAATTTGCCGAGTATTCAGAAAACCAGTTGTATTTTGGAAGCTTGGAACACCTTTCCAATTAAGGTGTTTTACGCAGTGTTTGCTTGTGGCTATTTCAAGAGGAAACGAACCACAAGACAGAACTTAGAACTACTTTATTTTGTCAAGTTTCAAGGAGCTAGCACAAACCGTGTTTGATTTAGACTTAAAAAACACATCTATCTGTATCGGAGGAAATAGAGTGAAACCTAAAAATTCAAACTGTTACTGGTAACGAACGCTTCATCCTAGAAGAGTGAAAATTGGGCAGCTAAGTGGACTTAGTGAACTGATCATTACCACAGAGATCATCAAGTTCGGATGAAAAAAAATTTGCCGAGTATTCAGAAAACCAGTAGTATTTTGGAAGCTTGGAACACCTTTTCAATAAGGTGTTTTACGCAGTCTTTGCTTGTGGCTATTTCAAGAGGAAACAAACCACAAAGACAGAACTTAGAACTACTTTATTTTGTCAAGTTTCATGGAGCTAGCACAAACCATGTTTGATTTAGACTTAAAAAACACATCTATCTGTATAGGAGAAAATAGAGTGAAACCTAAAAATTCAAACTGTTACTGGTAACGAACGCTTCATCCTAGAAGAGTGAAAATTGGGCAGCTAAGTGGACTTAGTGAACTGATCATTACCACAGAGATCATCAAGGTCGGATGAAAAAAAATTTGCCGAGTATTCAGAAAACCAGTAGTATTTTGGAAGCTTGGAGCACCTTTCCAATAAAGGTGTTTTACGCAGTCTTTGCTTGTGGCTATTTCAAGAGGAAACAAACCACAAAGACAGAACTTAGAACTACTTTATTTTGTCAAGTTTCAAGGAGCTAGCACAAACCGTGTTTGATTTAGACTTAAAAAACACATCTATCTGTATAGGAGGAAATAGAGTGAAACCTAAAAATTCAAACTGTTACTGGTAACGAACGCTTCATCCTAGAAGAGTGAAAATTGGGCAGCTAAGTGGACTTAGTGAACTGATCATTACCACAGAGATCATCAAGGTCGGATGAAAAAAAATTTGCCGAGTATTCAGAAAACCAGTAGTATTTTGGAAGCTTGGCACACCTTTCCAATGAAGGTGTTTTACGCAGTGTTTGCTTGTGGCTATTTCAAGAGGAAACAAACCACAAAGACAGAACTTAGAACTACTTTATTTTGTCACGTTTCAAGGAGCTAGCACAAACCGTGTTTGATTTAGACTTAAAAAACACATCTATCTGTATAGGAGGAAATAGAGTGAAATCTAAAAATTCAAACTGTTACTGGTAACGAACGCTTCATCCTAGAAGAGTGAAAATTGGGCAGCTAAGTGGACTTAGTGAACTGATCATTACCACAGAGATCATCAAGGTCGGATGAAAAAAAATTTGCCGAGTATTCAGAAAACCAGTAGTATTTTGGAAGCTTGGAACACCTTTCCAATAAAGGTGTTTTACGCAGTGTTTGCTTGTGGCTATTTCAAGAGGAAACAAACCACAAAGACAGAACTTAGAACTACTTTATTTTGTCAAGTTTCAAGGAGCTAGCACAAACCGTGTTTGATTTAGACTTAAAAAACACATCTATCTGTATAGGAGGAAATAGAGTGAAACCTAAAAATTCAAACTCTTACTGGTAACGAACGCTTCATCCTAGAAGAGTGAAAATTGGGCAGCTAAGTGGACTTAGTGAACTGATCATTACCACAGAGATCATCAAGGTCGGATGAAAAAAAATTTGCCGAGTATTCAGAAAACCAGTAGTATTTTGGAAGCTTGGCACACCTTTCCAATGAAGGTGTTTTACGCAGTCTTTGCTTGTGGCTATTTCAAGAGGAAACGAACCACAAAGACAGAACTTAGAACTACTTTATTTTGTCAAGTTTCAAGGAGCTAGCACAAACCGTGCTTGATTTAGACTTAAAAAACACATCTTTCTGTATCGGAGGAAATAGAGTGAAACCTAAAAATTCAAACTGTTACTGGTAACGAACGCTTCATCCTAGAAGAGTGAAAATTGGGCAGCTAAGTGGACTTAGTGAACTGATCATTACCACAGAGATCATCAAGGTCGGATGAAAAAAAATTTGCCGAGTATTCAGAAAACCAGTAGTATTTTGGAAGCTTGGAACACCTTTCCAATAAAGGTGTTTTACGCAGTCTTTGCTTGTGGCTATTTCAAGAGGAAACAAACCACAAAGACAGAACTTAGAACTACTTTATTTTGTCAAGTTTCAAGGAGCTAGCACAAACCGTGTTTGATTTAGACTTAAAAAACACATCTATCTGTATAGGAGGAAATAGAGTGAAACCTAAAAATTCAAACTGTTACTGGTAACGAACGCTTCATCCTAGAAGAGTGAAAATTGGGCAGCTAAGTGGACTTAGTGAACTGATCATTACCACAGAGATCATCAAGGTCGGATGAAAAAAAATTTGCCGAGTATTCAGAAAACCAGTAGTATTTTGGAAGCTTGGAACACCTTTCCAATAAAGGTGTTTTACGCAGTCTTTGCTTGTGGCTATTTCAAGAGGAAACAAACCACAAAGACAGAACTTAGAACTACTTTATTTTGTCAAGTTTCAAGGAGCTAGCACAAACCGTGTTTGATTTAGACTTAAAAAACACATCTATCTGTATAGGAGGAAATAGAGTGAAACCTAAAAATTCAAAGTGTTACTGGTAACGAACGCTTCATCCTAGAAGAGTGAAAATTGGGCAGCTAAGTGGACTTAGTGAACTGATCATTACCACAGAGATCATCAAGGTCGGATGAAAAAAAATTTGCCGAGTATTCAGAAAACCAGTAGTATTTTGGAAGCTTGGAACACCTTTCCAATTAAGGTGTTTTACACAGTGTTTGCTTGTGGCTATTTCAAGAGGAAACAAACCACAAAGACAGAACTTAGAACTACTTTATTTTGTCAAGTTTCAAGGAGCTAGCACAAACCGTGTTTGATTTAGACTTAAAAAACTCATCTATCTGTATAGGAGGAAATAGAGTGAAACCTAAAAATTCAAACTGTTACTGGTAACGAACGCTTCATCCTAGAAGCGTGAAAATTGGGCAGCTAAGTGGACTTAGTGAACTGATCATTACCACAGAGGTCATCAAGGTCGGATGAAAAAAAATTTGCCGAGTATTCAGAAAACCAGTAGTATTTTGGAAGCTTGGAACACCTTTCCAATAAAGGTGTTTTACGCAGTCTTTGCTTGTGGCTATTTCAAGAGGAAACAAACCACAAAAACAGAACTTAGAACTACTTTATTTTGTCAAGTTTCATGGAGCTAGCGCAAACCGTGTTTGATTTAGACTTAAAAAACACATCTATCTGTATAGGAGAAAATAGAGTGAAACCTAAAATTTCAAACTGTTACTGGTAACGAACGCTTCATCCTAGAAGAGTGATAGTTGGGCAGCTAAGTGGACTTAGTGAACTGATCATTAGCACAGAGATCATCAAGGTCGGATGAAAAAAAATTTGCCAAGTATTCAGAAAACCAGTAGTATTTTGGAAGCTTGCCACACCTTTCCAATGAATGTGTTTTATGCAGTCTTTGCCTGTGGCGATTTCAAGAGGAAACAAACCACAATGACAGAACTTAGAACTACTTTATTTTGTCAAGTTTCAAGGAGCTAGCACAAACCGTGTTTGATTTAGACTTAAAAAACACATCTATCTGTATAGGAGGAAATAGAGTGAAACCTAAAAATTCAAACTGTTACTGGTAACGAACGCTTCATCCTAGAAGAGTGAAAATTGGGCAGCTAAGTGGACTTAGTGAACTGATCATTACCACAGAGATCATCAAGGTCGGATGAAAAAAAATTTGCCGAGTATTCAGAAAACCAGTAGTATTTTGGAAGCTTGGAACACCTTTCCAATTAAGGTGTTTTACGCAGTGTTTGCTTGTGGCTATTTCAAGAGGAAACGAACCACAAAGACAGAACTTAGAACTACTTTATTTTGTCAAGTTTCAAGGAGCTAGCACAAACCGTGTTTGATTTAGACTTAAAAAACACATCTATCTGTATCGGAGGAAATAGAGTGAAACCTAAAAATTCAAACTGTTACTGGTAACGAACGCTTCATCCTAGAAGAGTGAAAATTGGGCAGCTAAGTGGACTTAGTGAACTGATCATTACCACAGAGATCATCAAGTTCGGATGAAAAAAAATTTGCCGAGTATTCAGAAAACCAGTAGTATTTTGGAAGCTTGGAACACCTTTTCAATAAGGTGTTTTACGCAGTCTTTGCTTGTGGCTATTTCAAGAGGAAACAAACCACAAAGTCAGAACTTAGAACTACTTTATTTTGTCAAGTTTCATGGAGCTAGCACAAACCATGTTTGATTTAGACTTAAAAAACACATCTATCTGTATAGGAGAAAATAGAGTGAAACCTAAAAATTCAAACTGTTACTGGTAACGAACGCTTCATCCTAGAAGAGTGAAAATTGGGCAGCTAAGTGGACTTAGTGAACTGATCATTACCACAGAGATCATCAAGGTCGGATGAAAAAAAATTTGCCGAGTATTCAGAAAACCAGTAGTATTTTGGAAGCTTGGAGCACCTTTCCAATAAAGGTGTTTTACGCAGTCTTTGCTTGTGGCTATTTCAAGAGGAAACAAACCACAAAGACAGAACTTAGAACTACTTTATTTTGTCAAGTTTCAAGGAGCTAGCACAAACCGTGTTTGATTTAGACTTAAAAAACACATCTATCTGTATAGGAGGAAATAGAGTGAAACCTAAAAATTCAAACTGTTACTGGTAACGAACGCTTCATCCTAGAAGAGTGAAAATTGGGCAGCTAAGTGGACTTAGTGAACTGATCATTACCACAGAGATCATCAAGGTCGGATGAAAAAAAATTTGCCGAGTATTCAGAAAACCAGTAGTATTTTGGAAGCTTGGCACACCTTTCCAATGAAGGTGTTTTACGCAGTGTTTGCTTGTGGCTATTTCAAGAGGAAACAAACCACAAAGACAGAACTTAGAACTACTTTATTTTGTCACGTTTCAAGGAGCTAGCACAAACCGTGTTTGATTTAGACTTAAAAAACACATCTATCTGTATAGGAGGAAATAGAGTGAAATCTAAAAATTCAAACTGTTACTGGTAACGAACGCTTCATCCTAGAAGAGTGAAAATTGGGCAGCTAAGTGGACTTAGTGAACTGATCATTACCACAGAGATCATCAAGGTCGGATGAAAAAAAATTTGCCGAGTATTCAGAAAACCAGTAGTATTTTGGAAGCTTGGAACACCTTTCCAATAAAGGTGTTTTACGCAGTGTTTGCTTGTGGCTATTTCAAGAGGAAACAAACCACAAAGACAGAACTTAGAACTACTTTATTTTGTCAAGTTTCAAGGAGCTAGCACAAACCGTGTTTGATTTAGACTTAAAAAACACATCTATCTGTATAGGAGGAAATAGAGTGAAACCTAAAAATTCAAACTCTTACTGGTAACGAACGCTTCATCCTAGAAGAGTGAAAATTGGGCAGCTAAGTGGACTTAGTGAACTGATCATTACCACAGAGATCATCAAGGTCGGATGAAAAAAAATTTGCCGAGTATTCAGAAAACCAGTAGTATTTTGGAAGCTTGGCACACCTTTCCAATGAAGGTGTTTTACGCAGTCTTTGCTTGTGGCTATTTCAAGAGGAAACGAACCACAAAGACAGAACTTAGAACTACTTTATTTTGTCAAGTTTCAAGGAGCTAGCACAAACCGTGCTTGATTTAGACTTAAAAAACACATCTTTCTGTATCGGAGGAAATAGAGTGAAACCTAAAAATTCAAACTGTTACTGGTAACGAACGCTTCATCCTAGAAGAGTGAAAATTGGGCAGCTAAGTGGACTTAGTGAACTGATCATTACCACAGAGATCATCAAGGTCGGATGAAAAAAAATTTGCCGAGTATTCAGAAAACCAGTAGTATTTTGGAAGCTTGGAACACCTTTCCAATAAAGGTGTTTTACGCAGTCTTTGCTTGTGGCTATTTCAAGAGGAAACAAACCACAAAGACAGAACTTAGAACTACTTTATTTTGTCAAGTTTCAAGGAGCTAGCACAAACCGTGTTTGATTTAGACTTAAAAAACACATCTATCTGTATAGGATTAAAAAGAGTGAAACCTAAAAATTCAAACTGTTACTGGTAACGAAGGCTTCATCCTAGAAGAGTGAAAATTGGGCAGCTAAGTGGACTTCGTGAACTGATCATTACCACAGAGATCATCAAGGTCGGATGAAAAATTTTGCCGAGTATTCCGAAAACCAGTAGTATTTTGGAAGCTTGGAACACCTTTCCAATAAAGGTGTTTAACGCAGTCTTTGCTTGTGGCTATTTCAAGAGGAAACAAACCACAAAGACAGAACTTAGAACTACTTTATTTTGTCAAGTTTCAAGGAGCTAGCACAAACCGTGTTTGATTTAGACCTAAAAAACACATCTATCTGTATAGGAGGAAATAGAGTGAAACCTAAAAATTCAAATTGGTACTGGTAACGAACGCTTCATCTAGAAGAGTGAAAGTTGGGCAGCTAAGTGGACTTAGTGAACTGATCATTACCACAGAGATCATCAAGTTCGGATGAAAAAAAATTTGCAGAGTATTCAGAAAACCAGTAGTATTTTGGAAGCTTGGGACACCTTTCCAATGAATGTGTTTTACGCAGTCTTTGCTTGTGGCTATTTCAAGAGGAAACAAACCACAAAGACGGAACTTAGAACTGCTTTATTTTGTCAAGTTTCAAAGAGCTAGCACCAACCGTGTTTGATTTAGACTTCCAAACACATCTATCTATATAGGAGATAATAGAGTGAAACCTAAAAACTCAAACTGTTACTGGTAACGAACGCTTCATCCTAGAAGAGTGAATATTGGGCAGCTAAGTGGACTAAGTAAACTGATGATTACCACAGAGATCATCAAGGTCGGATGAAAAAAATTTGCCGAGTATTCAGAAAACCAGTAGTTTTTTGGAAGCTTGGCACACCTTTCCAATGAAGGTGTTTTACGCAGTCTTTGCTTGTGGCTATTTCAAGAGGAAACAAACCACAAAGACAGAACTTAGAACTACTTTATTTTGTCAAGTTTCAAGGAGCTAGCACAAACCGTGTTTGATTTAGACTTAAAAAACACATCTATCTGTATAGGAGGAAATAGAGTGAAACCTAAAAATTCAAACAGTTACTGGTAACGAACGCTTTATCCTAGAAGAGTGAAAATTGGGCAGCTAAGTGGACTTAGTGAACTGATCATTACCACAGAGATCATCAAGGTCGGATGTAAAAATTTTTGCCGAGTATTCAGAAAACCAGTAGTATTTTGGAAGCTTGGAACACCTTTCCAATAAAGGTGTTTTACGCAGTCTTTGCTTGTGGCTATTTCAAGAGGAAACAAACCACAAAGACAGAACTTAGAACTACTTTATTTTGTCAAGTTTCAAGGAGCTAGCACAAAGCGTGTTTGATTTAGACTTAAAAAACACATCTATCTGTATAGGAGGAAATAGAGTGAAACCTAAAAATTCAAACTGTTACTGGTAACGAACGCTTCATCCTAGAAGAGTGAAAGTTGGGCAGCTAAGTGGACGTAGTGAACTGATCATTACCACAGAGATCATCAAGGTCGGATGAAAAAAAATTTGCCGAGTATTCAGAAAACCAGTAGTATTTTGGAAGCTTGGAACAAATTTCCAATAAAGGTGTTTTACGCAGTCTTTGCTTGTGGCTATTTCAAGAGGAAACAAACCACAAAGACAGAACTTAGAACTACTTTATTTTGTCAAGTTTCAAAGAGCTAGCACAAACCGTGTTTGATTTAGACTTAAAAAACACATCTATCTGTATAGGAGGAAATAGAGTGAAACCTAAGAATTCAAACTGTTACTGGTAACGAACGCTTCATCCTAGAAGAGTGAAAATTGGGCAGCTAAGTGGACTTAGTGAACTGATCATTACCACAGAGATCATCAAGGTCGGATGAAAAAAAATTTGCCGAGTATTCAGAAAACCAGTAGTATTTTGGAAGCTTGGCACACCTTTCCAATGAATGTGTTTTACGCAGTGTTTGCTTGTGGCTATTTCAAGAGGAAACAAACCACAAAGACAGAACTTAGAACTACTTTATTTTGTCAAGTTTCAAGGAGCTAGCACAAACCGTGTTTGATTTAGACTTAAAAAACACATCTATCTGTATAGGATTAAAAAGAGTGAAACCTAAAAATTCAAACTGTTACTGGTAACGAAGGCTTCATCCTAGAAGAGTGAAAATTGGGCAGCTAAGTGGACTTAGTGAACTGATCATTACCACAGAGATCATCAAGGTCGGATGAAAAATTTTGCCGAGTATTCCGAAAACCAGTAGTATTTTGGAAGCTTGGAACACCTTTCCAATAAAGGTGTTTAACGCAGTCTTTGCTTGTGGCTATTTCAAGAGGAAACAAACCACAAAGACAGAACTTAGAACTACTTTATTTTGTCAAGTTTCAAGGAGCTAGCACAAACCGTGTTTGATTTAGACCTAAAAAACACATCTATCTGTATAGGAGGAAATAGAGTGAAACCTAAAAATTCAAATTGGTACTGGTAACGAACGCTTCATCTAGAAGAGTGAAAGTTGGGCAGCTAAGTGGACTTAGTGAACTGATCATTACCACAGAGATCATCAAGGTCGGATGAAAAAAAATTTGCAGAGTATTCAGAAAACCAGTAGTATTTTGGAAGCTTGGGACACCTTTCCAATGAATGTGTTTTACGGAGTCTTTGCTTGTGGCTATTTCAAGAGGAAACAAACCACAAAGACAGAACTTAGAACTGCTTTATTTTGTCAAGTTTCAAAGAGCTAGCACCAACCGTGTTTGATTTAGACTTCCAAACACATCTATCTATATAGGAGATAATAGAGTGAAACCTAAAAACTCAAACTGTTACTGGTAACGAACGCTTCATCCTAGAAGAGTGAATATTGGGCAGCTAAGTGGACTAAGTAAACTGATGATTACCACAGAGATCATCAAGGTCGGATGAAAAAAATTTGCCGAGTATTCAGAAAACCAGTAGTTTTTTGGAAGCTTGGCACACCTTTCCAATGAAGGTGTTTTACGCAGTCTTTGCTTGTGGCTATTTCAAGAGGAAACAAACCACAAAGACAGAACTTAGAACTACTTTATTTTGTCAAGTTTCAAGGAGCTAGCACAAACCGTGTTTGATTTAGACTTAAAAAACACATCTATCTGTATAGGAGGAAATAGAGTGAAACCTAAAAATTCAAACAGTTACTGGTAACGAACGCTTTATCCTAGAAGAGTGAAAATTGGGCAGCTAAGTGGACTTAGTGAACTGATCATTACCACAGAGATCATCAAGGTCGGATGTAAAAATTTTTGCCGAGTATTCAGAAAACCAGTAGTATTTTGGAAGCTTGGAACACCTTTCCAATAAAGGTGTTTTACGCAGTCTTTGCTTGTGGCTATTTCAAGAGGAAACAAACCACAAAGACAGAACTTAGAACTACTTTATTTTGTCAAGTTTCAAGGAGCTAGCACAAAGCGTGTTTGATTTAGACTTAAAAAACACATCTATCTGTATAGGAGGAAATAGAGTGAAACCTAAAAATTCAAACTGTTACTGGTAACGAACGCTTCATCCTAGAAGAGTGAAAATTGGGCAGCTAAGTGGACTTAGTGAACTGATCATTACCACAGAGATCATCAAGGTCGGATGAAAAAAAATTTGCCGAGTATTCCGAAAACCAGTAATTTTTTGGAAGCTTGGCACACCTTTCCAATGAATGTGTTTTACGCAGTCTTTGCTTGTGCCTATTTCAAGAGGAAACAAACCACAAAGACAGAACTTAGAACTACTTTATTTTGTCAAGTTTCAAAGAGCTAGCACAAACCGTGTTTGATTTAGACTTCCAAACACATCTATCTATATAGAAGATAATAGAGTGAAACCTAAAAACTCAAACTGTTACTGGTAACGAACGCTTCATCCTAGAAGAGTGAATATTGGGCAGCTAAATGGACTAAGTAAACTGATCATTACCACAGAGATCATCAAGTTCGGATGAAAAAAAATTTGACGAGTATTCAGAAAACCAGTAGTTTTTTGGAAGCTTGGCACACCTTTCCAATGAAGGTGTTTTACGCAGTCTTTGCTTGTGGCTATTTCAAGAGGAAACAAACCACAAAGACAGAACTTAGAACTACTTTATTTTGTCAAGTTTCAAGGAGCTAGCACAAACCGTGTTTGATTTAGACTTAAAAAACACATCTATCTGTATAGGAGGAAATAGAGTGAAACCTAAAAATTCAAACTGTTACTGGTAACGAACGCTTCATCCTAGAAGAGTGAAAGTTGGGCAGCTAAGTGGACTTAGTGAACTGATCATTACCACATAGATCATCAAGGTCGGATGAAAAAAATTTTGCCGAGAATTCAGAAAACCAGTAGTATTTTGGAAGCTTGGAACACCTTTCCAATGAATGTGTTTTACGCAGTCTTTGCTTGTGGCTATTTCAAGAGGAAACAAACCACAAAGACAGAACTTAGAACTACTTTATTTTGTCAAGTTTCAAGGAGCTAGCACAAACCGTGTTTGATTTAGACTTAAAAAACACATCTATCTGTATAGGAGGAAATAGAGTGAAACCTAAAAATTCAAACAGTTACTGGTAAAGAACGCTTCATCCTAGAAGAGTGAAAGTTGGGCAGCTAAGTGGACGTAGTGAACTGATCATTACCAGAGAGATCGTCAAGGTCGGATGAAAAAAAATTTGCCGAGTATTCAGAAAACCAGTAGTATTTTGGAAGCTTGGAACAAATTTCCAATAAAGGTGTTTTACGCAGTCTTTGCTTGTGGCTATTTCAAGAGGAAACAAACCACAAAGACAGAACTTAGAACTATTTTATTTTGTCAAGTTTCAAAGAGCTAGCACAAACCGTGTTTGATTTAGACTTAAAAAACACATCTATCTGTATAGGAGGAAATAGAGTGAAACCTAAGAATTCAAACTGTTACTGGTAACGAACGCTTCATCCTAGAAGAGTGAAAATTGGGCAGCTAAGTGGACTTAGTGAACTGATCATTACCACAGAGATCATCAAGGTCGGATGAAAAAAAATTTGCCGAGTATTCAGAAAACCAGTAGTATTTTGGAAGCTTGGCACACCTTTCCAATGAATGTGTTTTACGCAGTGTTTGCTTGTGGCTATTTCAAGAGGAAACAAACCACAAAGACAGAACTTAGAACTACTTTCTTTTGTCAAGTTTCAAGGAGCTAGCACAAACCGTGTTTGATTTAGACTTAAAAAACACATCTATCTGTATAGGATTAAATAGAGTGAAACCTAAAAATTCAAACTGTTACTGGTAACGAAGGCTTCATCCTAGAAGAGTGAAAATTGGGCAGCTAAGTGGACTTAGTGAACTGATCATTACCACAGAGATCATCAAGGTCGGATGAAAAAAAATTTGCCGAGTATTCCGAAAACCAGTAGTATTTTGGAAGCTTGGAACACCTTTCCAATAAAGGTGTTTAACGCAGTCTTTGCTTGTGGCTATTTCAAGAGGAAACAAACCACAAAGACAGAACTTAGAACTACTTTATTTTGTCAAGTTTCAAGGAGCTAGCACAAACTGTGTTTGATTTAGACTTAAAAAACACATCTATCTGTATAGGAGGAAATAGAGTGAAACCTAAAAATTCAAACTGTTACTGGTAACGAACGCTTCATCCTAGAAGAGTGAAAGTTGGGCAGCTAAGTGGACTTAGTGAACTGATCATTACCACAGAGATCATCAAGGTCGGATGAAAAAAAATTTGCCGAGTATTCAGAAAACCAGTAGTATTTTGGAAGCTTGGAACACCTTTCCAATGAATGTGTTTTACGCAGTCTTTGCTTCTGGCTATTTCAAGAGGAAACAAACCACAAAGACAGAACTTAGAACTACTTTATTTTGTCAAGTTTCAAGGAGCTAGCACAAACCGTGTTTGATTTAGACTTAAAAAACACATCTATCTGTATAGGAGGAAATAGAGTGAAACCTAAAAATTCAAACTGTTACTGGTAACGAACGCTTTATCCTAGAAGAGTGAAAATTGGGCAGCTAAGTGGACTTAGTGAACTGATCATTACCACAGAGATCATCAAGGTCGGATGTAAAAATTTTTGCCGAGTATTCAGAAAACCAGTAGTATTTTGGAAGCTTGGAACACCTTTCCAATAAAGGTGTTTTACGCAGTCTTTGCTTGTGGCTATTTCAAGAGGAAACAAACCACAAAGACAGAACTTAGAACTACTTTATTTTGTCAAGTTTCAAAGAGCTAGCACAAACCGTGTTTGATTTAGACTTAAAAAACAAATCTATCTGTATAGGAGGAAATAGAGTGAAACCTAAGAATTCAAACTGTTACTGGTAACGAACGCTTCATCCTAGAAGAGTGAAAATTGGGCAGCTAAGTGGACTTAGTGAACTGATCATTACCACAGAGATCATCAAGGTCGGATGAAAAAAAATTTGCCGAGTATTCAGAAAACCAGTAGTATTTTGGAAGCTTGGCACACCTTTCCAATGAATGTGTTTTACGCAGTGTTTGCTTGTGGCTATTTCAAGAGGAAACAAACCACAAAGACAGAACTTAGAACTACTTTATTTTGTCAAGTTTCAAGGAGCTAGCACAAACCGTGTTTGATTTAGACTTAAAAAACACATCTATCTGTGTAGGAGGAAATAGAGTGAAACCTAAAAATTCAAACTGTTACTGGTAATGAACGCTTCATCCTAGAAGATTGAGAATTGGGCAGCTAAGTGGACTTAGTGAACTGATCATTACCACAGAGATCATCAAGGTCGGATGAAAAAAAATTTGCCGAGTATTCAGAAAACCAGTAGTATTTTGGAAGCTTGGCACACCTTTCCAATGAATGTGTTTTACGCAGTCTTTGCTTGTGGCTATTTCAAGAGGAAACAAACCACAAAGACAGAACTTAGAACAACTTTATTTTGTCAAGTTTCAAGGAGCTAGAACAAACCGTGATTGATTTAGACTTAAAAAACACATCTATCTGTATAGGAGGAAATAGAGTGAAACCTAAAAATTCAAACTGTTACTGGTAACGAACGCTTTATCCTAGAAGAGTGAAAATTGGGCAGCTAAGTGGACTTAGTGAACTGATCATTACCACAGAGATCATCAAGGTCGGATGTAAAAATTTTTGCCGAGTATTCAGAAAACCAGTAGTATATTGGAAGCTTGGAACACCTTTCCAATAAAGGTGTTTTACGCAGTCTTTGCTTGTGGCTATTTCAAGAGGAAACAAACCACAAAGACAGAACTTAGAACTACTTTATTTTGTCAAGTTTCAAGGAGCTAGCGCAAAGCGTGTTTGATTTAGACTTAAAAAACACATCTATCTGTATAGGAGGAAATAGAGTGAAACCTAAAAATTCAAACTGTTACTGGTAACGAACGCTTCATCCTAGAAGAGGGAAAATTGGGCAGCTAAGTGGACTTAGTGAACTGATCATTACCACAGAGATCATCAAGGTCGGATGAAAAAAAATTTGCCGAGTATTCCGAAAACCAGTAATTTTTTGGAAGCTTGGCACACCTTTCCAATGAATGTGTTTTACGCAGTCTTTGCTTGTGCCTATTTCAAGAGGAAACAAACCACAAAGACAGAACTTAGAACTACTTTATTTTGTCAAGTTTCAAAGAGCTAGCACAAACCGTGTTTGGTTTAGACTTCCAAACACATCTATCTATATAGAAGATAATAGAGTGAAACCTAAAAACACAAACTGTTACTGGTAACGAACGCTTCATCCTAGAAGAGTGAATATTGGGCAGCTAAGTGGACTAAGTAAACTGATCATTACCACAGAGATCATCAAGTTCGGATGAAAAAAAATTTGCCGAGTATTCAGAAAACCAGTAGTTTTTTGGAATCTTGGCACACCTTTCCAATGAAGGAGTTTTACGCAGTCTTTGTTTGTGGCTATTTCAAGAGGAAACAAACCACAAAGACAGAACTTAGAACTACTTTATTTTGTCAAGTTTCAAGGAGCTAGCACAAACCGTGTTTGATTTAGACTTAAAAAACACATCTATCTGTATAGGAGGAAATAGAGTGAAACCTAAAAATTCAAACTGTTAGTGGTAACGAACGCTTCATCCTAGAAGAGTGAAAGTTGGGCAGCTAAGTGGACTTAGTGAACTGATCATTACCACATAGATCATCAAGGTCGGATGAAAAAAATTTTGCCGAGAATTCAGAAAACCAGTAGTATTTTGGAAGCTTTGAACACCTTTCCAATGAATGTGTTTTACGCAGTCTTTGCTTGTGGCTATTTCAAGAGAAAACAAACCACAAAGACAGAACTTAGAACTACTTTATTTTGTCAAGTTTCAAGGAGCTAGCACAAACCGTGTTTGATTTAGACTTAAAAAACACATCTATCTGTATAGGAGGAAATAGAGTGAAACCTAAAAATTCAAACAGTTACTGGTAAAGAACGCTTCATCCTAGAAGAGTGAAAGTTGGGCAGCTAAGTGGACGTAGTGAACTGATCATTACCACAGAGATCATCAAGGTCGGATGAAAAAAAATTTGCCGAGTATTCAGAAAACCAGTAGTATTTTGGAAGCTTGGAACAAATTTCCAATAAAGGTGTTTTACGCAGTCTTTGCTTGTGGCTATTTCAAGAGGAAACAAACCACAAAGACAGAACTTAGAACTACTTTATTTTTCAAGTTTCAAGGAGCTAGCACAAACTGTGTTTGATTTAGACTTAAAAAACACATCTATCTGTATAGGAGGAAATAGAGTGAAACCTAAAAATTCAAACTGTTACTGGTAACGAACGCTTCATCCTAGAAGAGTGAAAGTTGGGCAGCTAAGTGGACTTAGTGAACTGATCATTACCACAGAGATCATCAAGGTCGGATGAAAAAAAATTTGCCGAGTATTCAGAAAACCAGTAGTATTTTGTAAGCTTGGCACACCTTTCCAATGAATGTGTTTTACGCAGTGTTTGCTTGTGGCTATTTCAAGAGGAAACAAACCACAAAGACAGAACTTAGAACTACTTTATTTTGTCAAGTTTCAAGGAGCTAGCACAAACCGTGTTTGATTTAGACTTAAAAAACACATCTATCTGTGTAGCAGGAAATAGAGTGAAACCTAAAAATTCAAACTGTTACTGGTAATGAACGCTTCATCCTAGAAGATTGAGAATTGGGCAGCTAAGTGGACTTAGTGAACTGATCATTACCACAGAGATCATCAAGGTCGGATGAAAAAAAATTGCCGAGTATTCAGAAAACCAGTAGTATTTTGGAAGCTTGGCACACCTTTCCAATGAATGTGTTTTACGCAGTCTTTGCTTGTGGCTATTTCAAGAGGAAACAAACCACAAAGACAGAACTTAGAACAACTTTATTTTGTCAAGTTTCAAGGAGCTAGAACAAACCGTGATTGATTTAGACTTAAAAAACACATCTATCTGTATAGGATTAAATAGAGTGAAACCTAAAAATTCAAACTGTTACTGGTAACGAAGGCTTCATCCTAGAAGAGTGAAAATTGGGCAGCTAAGTGGACTTAGTGAACTGATCATTACCACAGAGATCATCAAGGTCGGATGAAAAAAAATTTGCCGAGTATTCCGAAAACCAGTAGTATTTTGGAAGCTTGGAACACCTTTCCAATAAAGGTGTTTTACGCAGTCTTTGCTTGTGGCTATTTCAAGAGGAAACAAACCACAAAGACAGAACTTAGAACTACTTTATTTTGTCAAGTTTCAAGGAGCTAGCACAAACCGTGTTTGATTTAGACTTAAAAAACACATCTATCTGTATAGGAGGAAATAGAGTGAAACCTAAAAATTCAAACTGTTACTGGTAACGAACGCTTCATCCTAGAAGAGTGAAAGTTGGGCAGCTAAGTGGACTTAGTGAACTGATCATTACCACAGAGATCATCAAGGTCGGATGAAAAAAAATTTGCCGAGTATTCAGAAAACCAGTAGTATTTTGGAAGCTTGGAACACCTTTCCAATGAATGTGTTTTACGCAGTCTTTGCTTCTGGCTATTTCAAGAGGAAACAAACCACAAAGACAGAACTTAGAACTACTTTATTTGTCAAGTTTCAAGGAGCTAGCACAAACCGTGTTTGATTTAGACTTAAAAAACACACCTATCTGTATAGGAGGAAATAGAGTGAAACCTGAAAATTCAAACTGTTACTGGTAACGAACGCTTCATCCTAGAAGAGTGAAAGTTGGGCAGCTAAGTGGACTTAGTGAACTGATCATTACCACAGAGATCATCAAGGTCGGATGAAAAAAAATTTGCCCAGTATTCAGAAAACCAGTAGTATTTTGGAAGCTTGGCACACCTTTCCAATGAATGTGTTTTACGCAGTGTTTGCTTGTGGCTATTTCAAGAGGAAACAAACCACAAAGAGAGAACTTAGAACTACTTTATTTTGTCAAGTTTCAAGGAGCTTGCACAAACCGTGTTTGATTTAGACTTAAAAAACCCATCTATCTGTATAGGAGGAAATAGAGTGAAACCTAAAAATTCAAACTGTTACTGGTAACGAACGCTTCATCCTAGAAGAGTGAAAATTGGGCAGCTAAGTGGACTTAGTGAACTGATCATTACCACAGAGATCATCAAGGTCGGATGAAAAAAAATTTGCCGAGTATTCAGAAAACCAGTAGTATTTTGGAAGCTTGGAACACCTTTTCAATAAAGGTGTTTTACGCAGTGTTTGCTTGTGGCTATTTCAAGAGGAAACAAACCACAAAGACAGAACTTAGAACAACTTTATTTTGTCAAGTTTCAAGGAGCTAGAACAAACCGTGATTGATTTAGACTTAAAAAACACATCTATCTGTATAGGAGGAAATTGAGTGAAACCTAAAAATTCAAACTGTTACTGGTAACGAACGCTTCATCCTAGAAGAGTGAAAATTGGGCAGCTAAGTGGACTTAGTGAACTGATCATTACCACAGAGATCATCAAGGTAGGATGAAAAAAAATTTGCCGAGTATTCCGAAAACCAGTAGTTTTTTGGAAGCTTGGCACACCTTTCCAATGAAGGTGTTTTACGCAGTCTTTGCTTGTGGCTATTTCAAGAGGAAACAAACCACAAAGACAGAACTTAGAACTACTTTATTTTTTCAAGTTTCAAGGAGCTAGCACAAACCGTGTTTGATTTAGACTTAAAAAACACATCTATCTGTATAGGAGGAAATAGAGTGAAACCTAAAAATTCAAACTGTTACTGGTAACGAACGCTTCATCCTAGAAGAGTGAAAATTGGGCAGCTAAGTGGACTTAGTGACCTGATCATTACCACAGAGATCATCAAGTTCGGATGAAAAAAAAATTTGCCGAGTATTCCGAAAACCAGTAATTTTTTGGAAGCTTGGCACACCTTTCCAATGAATGTGTTTTACGCAGTCTTTGCTTGTGCCTATTTCAAGAGGAAACAAACCACAAAGACAGAACTTAGAACTACTTTATTTTGTCAAGTTTCAAAGAGCTAGCACAAAACGTGTTTGGTTTAGACTTCCAAACACATCTATCTATATAGAAGATAATAGAGTGAAACCTAAAAACTCAAACTGTTACTGGTAACGAACGCTTCATCCTAGAAGAGTGAATATTGGGCAGCTAAGTGGACTAAGTAAACTGATCATTACCACAGAGATCATCAAGGTCGGATGAAAAAAAATTTGCCGAGTATTCAGAAAACCAGTAGTTTTTTGGAAGCTTGGCACACCTTTCCAATGAAGGTGTTTTACGCAGTCTTTGCTTGTGGCTATTTCAAGAGGAAACAAACCACAAAGACAGAACTTAGAACTACTTTATTTTGTCAAGTTTCAATTAGCTAGCACAAACCGTGTTTGATTTAGACTTAAAAAACACATCTATCTGTATAGGAGGAAATAGAGTGAAACCTAAAAATTCAAACTGTTACTGGTAACGAACGCTTCATCCTAGAAGAGTGAAAGTTGGGCAGCTAAGTGGACTTAGTGAACTGATCATTACCACATAGATCATCAAGGTCGGATGAAAAAAATTTTGCCGTGAATTCAGAAAACCAGTAGTATTTTGGAAGCTTGGAACACCTTTCCAATGAATGTGTTTTACGCAGTCTTTGCTTCTGGCTATTTCAAGAGGAAACAAACCACAAAGACAGAACTTAGAACTACTTTATTTTGTCAAGTTTCAAGGAGCTAGCACAAACCGTGTTTGATTTAGACTTAAAAAACACATCTATCTGTATAGGAGGAAATAGAGTGAAACCTAAAAATTCAAACTGTTACTGGTAAAGAACGCTTCATCCTAGAAGAGTGAAAGTTGGGCAGCTAAGTGGACGTAGTGAACTGATCATTACCACAGAGATCATCAAGGTCGGATGAAAAAAAATTTGCCGAGTATTCAGAAAACCAGTAGTATTTTGGAAGCTTGGAACAAATTTCCAATAAAGGTGTTTTACGCAGTCTTTGCTTGTGGCTATTTCAAGAGGAAACAAACCACAAAGACAGAACTTAGAACTACTTTATTTTGTCAAGTTTCAAAGAGCTAGCACAAACCGTGTTTGATTTAGACTTAAAAAACACATCTATCTGTATAGGAGGAAATAGAGTGAAACCTAAAAATTCAAACTGTTACTGGTAACGAACGCTTCATCCTAGAAGAGTGAAAATTGGGCAGCTAAGTGGACTTAGTGAACTGATCATTACCACAGAGATCATCAAGGTCGGATGAAAAAAAATTTGCCGAGTATTCAGAAAACCAGTAGTATTTTGGAAGCTTGGCACACCTTTCCAATGAATGTGTTTTACGCAGTCTTTGCTTGTGGCTATTTCAAGAGGAAACAAACCACAAAGACAGAACTTAGAACAACTTTATTTTGTCAAGTTTCAAGGAGCTAGAACAAACCGTGATTGATTTAGACTTAAAAAACACATCTATCTGTATAGATTAAATAGAGTGAAACCTAAAAATTCAAACTGTTACTGGTAACGAAGGCTTCATCCTAGAAGAGTGAAAATTGGGCAGCTAAGTGGACTTAGTGAACTGATCATTACCACAGAGATCATCAAGGTCGGATGAAAAAAAATTTGCCGAGTATTCCAAAAACCAGTAGTATTTTGGAAGCTTGGAACACCTTTCCAATAAAGGTGTTTTACGCAGTCTTTGCTTGTGGCT
The DNA here is from genome assembly GCF_048772815.1 of Callospermophilus lateralis. Taxonomy (NCBI): domain Eukaryota; kingdom Metazoa; phylum Chordata; class Mammalia; order Rodentia; family Sciuridae; genus Callospermophilus; species Callospermophilus lateralis. Next base: position 42,528 of record NW_027515980.1, on the reverse strand, counting down.
ATTTCAAGAGGAAACAAACCACAAAGACAGAACTTAGAACTACTTTATTTTTCAAGTTTCAAGGAGCTAGCACAAACTGTGTTTGATTTAGACTTAAAAAACGCATCTATCTGTATAGGAGGAAATAGAGTGAAACCTAAAAATTCAAACTGTTACTGGTAACGAACGCTTCATCCTAGAAGAGTGAAAGTTGGGCAGCTAAGTGGACTTAGTGAACTGATCATTACCACAGAGATCATCAAGGTCGGATGAAAAAAAATTTGCCGAGTATTCAGAAAACCAGTAGTATTTTGGAAGCTTGGAACACCTTTCCAATGAATGTGTTTTACGCAGTCTTTGCTTCTGGCTATTTCAAGAGGAAACAAACCACAAAGACAGAACTTAGAACAACTTTATTTTGTCAAGTTTCAAGGAGCTAGAACAAACCGTGATTGATTTAGACTTAAAAAACACATCTATCTGTATAGGATTAAATAGAGTGAAACCTAAAAATTCAAACTGTTACTGGTAACGAAGGCTTCATCCTAGAAGAGTGAAAATTGGGCAGCTAAGTGGACTTAGTGAACTGATCATTACCACAGAGATCATCAAGTTCGGATGAAAAAAAATTTGCCGAGTATTCCGAAAACCAGTAGTATTTTTAAAGCTTGGAACACCTTTCCAATAAAGGTGTTTTACGCAGTCTTTGCTTGTGGCTATTTCAAGAGGAAACAAACCACAAAGACAGAACTTAGAACTACTTTATTTTTCAAGTTTCAAGGAGCTAGCACAAACTGTGTTTGATTTAGACTTAAAAAACACATCTATCTGTATAGGAGGAAATAGAGTGAAACCTAAAAATTCAAACTGTTACTGGTAACGAACGCTTCATCCTAGAAGAGTGAAAGTTGGGCAGCTAAGTGGACTTAGTGAACTGATCATTACCACAGAGATCATCAAGGTCGGATGAAAAAAAATTTGCCGAGTATTCAGAAAACCAGTAGTATTTTGGAAGCTTGGAACACCTTTCCAATGAATGTGTTTTACGCAGTCTTTGCTTCTGGCTATTTCAAGAGGAAACAAACCACAAAGACAGAACTTAGAACTACTTTATTTGTCAAGTTTCAAGGAGCTAGCACAAACCGTGTTTGATTTTGACTTAAAAAACACATCTATCTGTATAGGAGGAAATAGAGTGAAACCTGAAAATTCAAACTGTTACTGGTAACGAACGCTTCATCCTAGAAGAGTGAAAGTTGGGCAGCTAAGTGGACTTAGTGAACTGATCATTACCACAGAGATCATCAAGGTCGGATGAAAAAAAATTTGCCCAGTATTCAGAAAACCAGTAGTATTTTGGAAGCTTGGCACACCTTTCCAATGAATGTGTTTTACGCAGTGTTTGCTTGTGGCTATTTCAAGAGGAAACAAACCACAAAGACAGAACTTAGAACTACTTTATTTTGTCAAGTTTCAAGGAGCTTGCACAAACCGTGTTTGATTTAGACTTAAAAAACCCATCTATCTGTATAGGAGGAAATTGAGTGAAACCGAAAAATTCAAACTGTTACTGGTAACGAACGCTTCATCCTAGAAGAGTGAAAATTGGGCAGCTAAGTGGACTTAGTGAACTGATCATTACCACAGAGATCATCAAGTTAGGCTGAAAAAAAATTTGCCGAGTATTCCGAAAACCAGTAGTATTTTTAAAGCTTGGAACACCTTTCCAATAAAGGTGTTTTACGCAGTCTTTGCTTGTGGCTATTTCAAGAGGAAACAAACCACAAAGACAGAACTTAGAACTACTTTATTTTTCAAGTTTCAAGGAGCTAGCACAAACTGTGTTTGATTTAGACTTAAAAAACACATCTATCTGTATAGGAGGAAATAGAGTGAAACCTAAAAATTCAAACTGTTACTGGTAACGAACGCTTCATCCTAGAAGAGTGAAAGTTGGGCAGCTAAGTGGACTTAGTGAACTGATCATTACCACAGAGATCATCAAGGTCGGATGAAAAAAAATTTGCCCAGTATTCAGAAAACCAGTAGTATTTTGGAAGCTTGGCACACCTTTCCAATGAATGTGTTTTACGCAGTGTTTGCTTGTGGCTATTTCAAGACGAAACAAACCACAAAGACAGAACTTAGAACTACTTTATTTTGTCAAGTTTCAAGGAGCTTGCACAAACCGTGTTTGATTTAGACTTAAAAAACCCATCTATCTGTATAGGAGGAAATTGAGTGAAACCGAAAAATTCAAACTGTTACTGGTAACGAACGCTTCATCCTAGAAGAGTGAAAATTGGGCAGCTAAGTGGACTTAGTGAACTGATCATTACCACAGAGATCATCAAGGTAGGCTGAAAAAAAATTTGCCGAGTATTCCGAAAACCAGTAGTTTTTTGGAAGCTTGGTACACCTTTCCAATGAATGTGTTTTACGCAGTCTTTGCTTGTGCCTATTTCAAGAGGAAACAAACCACAAAGACAGAACTTAGAACTACTTTATTTTGTCAAGTTTCAAGGAGCTAGCACAAACCGTGTTTGATTTAGACTTCCAAACACATCTATCTATATAGGAGATAATAGAGTGAAACCTAAAAACTCAAACAGTTACTGGTAACGAACGCTTCATCCTAGAAGAGTGAATATTGGGCAGCTAAGTGGACTAAGTAAACTGATCATTACCACAGAGATCATCAAGGTCGGATGAAAAAAAATTTGCCGAGTATTCAGAAAACCAGTAGTTTTTTGGAAGCTTGGCACACCTTTCCAATGAAGGTGTTTTACGCAGTCTTTGCTTGTGGCTATTTCAAGAGGAAACAAACCACAAAGACAGAACTTAGAACTACTTTATTTTGTCAAGTTTCAAGGAGCTAGCACAACCCGTGTTTGATTTAGACTTAAAAAACACATCTATCTGTATAGGAGGAAATAGAGTGAAACCTAAAAATTCAAACTGTTACTGGTAAAGAACGCTTCATCCTAGAAGAGTGAAAGTTGGGCAGCTAAGTGGACTTAGTGAACTGATCATTACCACAGAGATCATCAAGGTCGGATGAAAAAAAATTTGCCGAGTATTCAGAAAACCAGTAGTATTTTGGAAGCTTGGCACACCTTTCCAATGAATGTGTTTTACGCAGTGTTTGCTTGTGGCTATTTCAAGAGGAAACAAACCACAAAGACAGAACTTAGAACTACTTTATTTTGTCAAGTTTCAAGGAGCTAGCACAAACCGTGTTTGATTTAGACTTAAAAAACACATCTATCTGTATAGGAGGAAATAGAGTGAAACCTAAAAATTCAAACTGTTACTGGTAACGAACGCTTCATCCTAGAAGAGTGAAAATTGGGCAGCTAAGTGGACTTAGTGAACTGATCATTACCACAGAGATCCTCAACTTCGGATGAAAATAAATTTGCCGAGTATTCAGAAAACCAGTAGTATTTTGGAAGCTTGGAACACCTTTCCAATGAATGTTTTTACGCAGTGTTTGCTTGTGGCTATTTCAAGAGGAAACAAACCACAAAGACAGAACTTAGAACTACTTTATTTTGTCAAGTTTCAAGGAGCTAGCAAAAACCGTGTTTGATTTAGACTTAAAAAACACATCTATCTGTATAGGAGGAAATAGAGTGAAACCTAAAAATTCAAACTGTTACTGGTAACGAACGCTTCATCCTAGAAGAGTGAAAGTTGGGCAGCTAAGTGGACTTAGTGAACTGATCATTACCACAGAGATCATCAAGGTCGGATGAAAAAAAATTTGCCGAGTATTCAGAAAACCAGTAGTATTTTGGAAGCTTGGAACACCTTTCCAATAAAGGTGTTTTACGCAGTGTTTGCTTGTGGCTATTTCAAGAGGAAACAAACCACAAAGACAGAACTTAGAACAACTTTATTTTGTCAAGTTTCAAGGAGCTAGAACAAACCGTGATTGATTTAGACTTAAAAAACACATCTATCTGTATAGGATTAAATAGAGTGAAACCTAAAAATTCAAACTGTTACTGGTAACGAACGCTTCATCCTAGAATAGTGAAAATTGGGCAGCTAAGTGGACTTAGTGAACTGATCATTACCACAGAGATCATCAACGTCGGATGAAAATAAATTTGCCGAGTATTCAGAAAACCATTAGTATTTTGGAAGCTTGGAACACCTTTCCAATGAATGTGTTTTACGCAGTGTTTGCTTGTGGCTATTTCAAGAGGAAACAAACCACAAAGACAGAACTTAGAACTACTTTATTTTGTCAAGTTTCAAGGAGCTAGCAAAAACCGTGTTTGATTTAGACTTAAAAAACACATCTATCTGTATAGGAGGAAATAGAGTGAAACCTAAAAATTCAAACTGTTACTGGTAACGAACGCTTCATCCTAGAAGAGTGAAAGTTGGGCAGCTAAGTGGACTTAGTGAACTGATCATTACCACAGAGATCATCAAGGTCGGATGAAAAAAAATTTGCCGAGTATTCAGAAAACCAGTAGTATTTTGGAAGCTTGGAACACCTTTCCAATAAAGGTGTTTTACGCAGTGTTTGCTTGTGGCTATTTCAAGAGGAAACAAACCACAAAGACAGAACTTAGAACTACTTTATTTTGTCAAGTTTCAAGGAGCTAGCACAAACCGTGTTTGATTTAGACTTAAAAAACACATCTATCTGTATAGGAGGAAATAGAGTGAAACCTAAAAATTCAAACTGTTACTGGTAATGAACGCTTCATCCTAGAAGATTGAAAATTGGGCAGCTAAGTGGACTTAGTGAACTGATCATTACCACAGAGATCATCAAGGTCGGATGAAAAAAAATTTGCCGATTATTCAGAAAACCAGTAGTATTTTGGAAGCTTGGCACACCTTTCCAATGAATGTGTTTTACGCAGTGTTTGCTTGTGGCTATTTCAAGAGGAAACAAACCACAAAGACAGAACTTAGAACAACTTTATTTTGTCAAGTTTCAAGGAGCTAGAACAAACCGTGATTGATTTAGACTTAAAAAACACATCTATCTGTATAGGATTAAATAGAGTGAAACCTAAAAATTCAAACTGTTACTGGTAACGAAGGCTTCATCCTAGGAGAGTGAAAATTGGGCAGCTAAGTGGACTTAGTGAACTGATCATTACCACAGAGATCATCAATGTCGGATGAAAAAAAATTTGCCGAGTATTCCGAAAACCAGTAGTATTTTGGAAGCTTGGAACACCTTTCCAATAAAGGTGTTTTACGCAGTCTTTGCTTGTGGCTATTTCAAGAGGAAACAAACCACAAAGACAGAACTTAGAACTACTTTATTTTGTCAAGTTTCAAGGAGCTAGCACAAACTGTGTTTGATTTAGACTTAAAAAACACATCTATCTGTATAGGAGGAAATAGAGTGAAACCTAAAAATTCAAACTGTTACTGGTAACGAACGCTTCATCCTAGAAGAGTGAAAGTTGGGCAGCTAAGTGGACTTAGTGAACTGATCATTACCACAGAGACCATCAAGGTCGGATGAAAAAAAATTTGCCGAGTATTCAGAAAACCAGTAGTATTTTGGAAGCTTGGAACACCTTTCCAATGAATGTGTTTTACGCAGTCTTTGCTTCTGGCTATTTCAAGAGGAAACAAACCACAAAGACAGAACTTAGAACTACTTTATTTGTCAAGTTTCAAGGAGCTAGCACAAACCGTGTTTGATTTAGACTTAAAAAACACATCTATCTGTATAGGAGGAAATAGAGTGAAACCTGAAAATTCAAACTGTTACTGGTAACGAATGCTTCATCCTAGAAGAGTGAAAGTTGGGCAGCTAAGTGGACTTAGTGAACTGATCATTACCACAGAGATCATCAAGGTCGGATGAAAAAAAATTTGCCGAGTATTCAGAAAACCAGTAGTATTTTGGAATCTTGGAACACCTCTCCAATGAATGTGTTTTACGCAGTCTTTGCTTGTGGCTATTTCAAAAGGAAACAAACCACAAAGACAGAACTGAGAACTACTTTATTTTGTCAAGTTTCAAGGAGCTTGCACAAACCGTGTTTGATTTAGACTTAAAAAACCCATCTATCTGTATAGGAGGAAATAGAGTGAAACCTAAAAATTCAGACTGTTACTGGTAACGAACGCTTCATCCTAGAAGAGTGAAAATTGGGCAGCTAAGTGGACTTAGTGAACTGATCATTACCACAGAGATCATCAAGGTCGGATGAAAAAAAATTTGCCGAGTATTCAGAAAACCAGTAGTATTTTGGAAGCTTGGAACACCTTTCCAATAAAGGTGTTTTACGCAGTGTTTGCTTGTGGCTATTTCAAGAGGAAACAAACCACAAAGACAGAACTTAGAACAACTTTATTTTGTCAAGTTTCAAGGAGCTAGAACAAACCGTGATTGATTTAGACTTAAAAAACACATCTATCTGTATAGGAGGAAATTGAGTGAAACCGAAAAATTCAAACTGTTACTGGTAACGAACGCTTCATCCTAGAAGAGTGAAAATTGGGCAGCTAAGTGGACTTAGTGAACTGATCATTACCACAGAGATCATCAAGGTAGGATGAAAAAAAATTTGCCGAGTATTCCGAAAACCAGTAGTTTTTTGGAAGCTTGGCACACCTTTCCAATGAATGTGTTTTACGCAGTCTTTGCTTGTGCCTATTTCAAGAGGAAACAAACCACAAAGACAGAACTTAGAACTACTTTATTTTGTCAAGTTTCAAGGAGCTATCACAAACCGTGTTTGATTTAGACTTCCAAACACATCTATCTATATAGGAGATAATAGAGTGAAACCTAAAAACTCAAACTGTTACTGGTAACGAACGCTTCATCCTAGAAGAGTGAATATTGGGCAGCTAAGTGGACTAAGTAAACTGATCATTACCACAGAGATCATCAAGGTCGGATGAAAAAAAATTTGCCGAGTATTCAGAAAACCAGTAGTTTTTTGGAAGCTTGGCACACCTTTCCAATGAAGGTGTTTTACGCAGTCTTTGCTTGTGGCTATTTCAAGAGGAAACAAACCACAAAGACAGAACTTAGAACTGCTTTATTTTGTCAAGTTTCAAGGAGCTAGCACAAACCGTGTTTGATTTAGACTTAAAAAACACATCTATCTTTATAGGAGGAAATAGAGTGAAACCTAAAAATTCAAACTGTTACTGGTAAGGAACGCTTCATCCTAGAAGAGTGAAAGTTGGGCAGCTAAGTGGACTTAGTGAACTGATCATTACCACAGAGATCATCAAGGTCGGATGAAAAAAAATTTGCCGAGAATTCAGAGAACCAGTAGTATTTTGGAAGCTTGGAACACCTTTCCAATGAATGTGTTTTACGCAGGCTTTGCTTGTGGCTATTTCAAGAGGAAACAAACCACAAAGACAGAACTTAGAACTACTTTATTTTGTCAAGTTTCAAGGAGCTAGCACAAACCGTGTTTGATTTAGACTTAAAAAACACATCTATCTGTATAGGAGGAAATAGAGTGAAACCTAAAAATTCAAACTATTACTGGTAAAGAACGCTTCATCCTAGAAGAGTGAAAGTTGGGCAGCTAAGTGGACTTAGTGAACTGATCATTACCACAGAGATCATCAAGGTCGGATGAAAAAAAATTTACCGAGTATTCAGAAAACCAGTAGTATTTTGGAAGCTTGACACACCTTTCCAATGAATGTGTTTTACGCAGTGTTTGCTTGTGGCTATTTCAAGAGGAAACAAACCACAAAGACAGAACTTAGAACTACTTTATTTTGTCAAGTTTCAAGGAGCTAGCACAAACCGTGTTTGATTTAGACTTAAAAAACACATCTATCTGTATAGGAGGAAATAGAGTGAAACCTAAAAATTCAAACTGTTACTGGTAACGAACGCTTCATCCTAGAAGAGTGAAAATTGGGCAGCTAAGTGGACTTAGTGAACTGATCATTACCACAGAGATCATCAACGTCGGATGAAAATAAATTTGCCAAGTATTCAGAAAACCAGTAGTATTTTGGAAGCTTGGAACACCTTTCCAATGAATGTGTTTTACGCAGTGTTTGCTTGTGGCTATTTCAAGAGGAAACAAACCACAAAGACAGAACTTAGAACTACTTTATTTTGTCAAGTTTCAAGGAGCTAGCAAAAACCGTGTTTGATTTAGACTTAAAAAACACATCTATCTGTATAGGAGGAAATAGAGTGAAACCTAAAAATTCAAACTGTTACTGGTAACGAACGCTTCATCCTAGAAGAGTGAAAGTTGGGCAGCTAAGTGGACTTAGTGAACTGATCATTACCACAGAGATCATCAAGGTCGGATGAAAAAAAATTTGCCGAGTATTCAGAAAACCAGTAGTATTTTGGAAGCTTGGAACACCTTTCCAATAAAGGTGTTTTACGCAGTGTTTGCTTGTGGCTATTTCAAGAGGAAACAAACCACAAAGACAGAACTTAGAACTACTTTATTTTGTCAAGTTTCAAGGAGCTAGCACAAACCGTGTTTGATTTAGACTTAAAAAACACATCTATCTGTGTAGGAGGAAATAGAGTGAAACCTAAAAATTCAAACTGTTACTGGTAATGAACGCTTCATCCTAGAAGATTGAAAATTGGGCAGCTAAGTGGACTTAGTGAACTGATCATTACCACAGAGATCATCAAGGTCGGATGAAAAAAAATTTGCCGAGTATTCAGAAAACCAGTAGTATTTTGGAAGCTTGGCACACCTTTCCAATGAATGTGTTTTACGCAGTCTTTGCTTGTGGCTATTTCAAGAGGAAACAAACCACAAAGACAGAACTTAGAACAACTTTATTTTGTCAAGTTTCAAGGAGCTAGAACAAACCGTGATTGATTTAGACTTAAAAAACACATCTATCTGTATAGGATTAAATAGAGTGAAACCTAAAAATTCAAACTGTTACTGGTAACGAACGCTTCATCCTAGAAGAGTGAAAATTGGGCAGCTAAGTGGACTTAGTGAACTGATCATTACCACAGAGATCATCAACGTCGGATGAAAATAAATTTGCCGAGTATTCAGAAAACCAGTAGTATTTTGGAAGCTTGGAACACCTTTTCAATGAATGTGTTTTACGCAGTGTTTGCTTGTGGCTATTTCAAGAGGAAACAAACCACAAAGACAGAACTTAGAACTACTTTATTTTGTCAAGATTCAAGGAGCTAGCAAAAACCGTGTTTGATTTAGACTTAAAAAACACATCTATCTGTATAGGAGGAATTAGAGTGAAACCTAAAAATTCAAACTGTTACTGGTAACGAACGCTTCATCCTAGAAGAGTGAAAGTTGGGCAGCTAAGTGGACTTAGTGAACTGATCATTACCACAGAGATCATCAAGGTCGGATGAAAAAAAATTTGCCGAGAATTCAGAGAACCAGTAGTATTTTGGAAGCTTGGAACACCTTTCCAATGAATGTGTTTTACGCAGGCTTTGCTTGTGGCTATTTCAAGAGGAAACAAACCACAAAGACAGAACTTAGAACTACTTTATTTTGTCAAGTTTCAAGGAGCTAGCACAAACCGTGTTTGATTTAGACTTAAAAAACACATCTATCTGTATAGGAGGAAATAGAGTGAAACCTAAAAATTCAAACTATTACTGGTAAAGAACGCTTCATCCTAGAAGAGTGAAAGTTGGGCAGCTAAGTGGACTTAGTGAACTGATCATTACCACAGAGATCATCAAGGTCGGATGAAAAAAAATTTACCGAGTATTCAGAAAACCAGTAGTATTTTGGAAGCTTGACACACCTTTCCAATGAATGTGTTTTACGCAGTGTTTGCTTGTGGCTATTTCAAGAGGAAACAAACCACAAAGACAGAACTTAGAACTACTTTATTTTGTCAAGTTTCAAGGAGCTAGCACAAACCGTGTTTGATTTAGACTTAAAAAACACATCTATCTGTATAGGAGGAAATAGAGTGAAACCTAAAAATTCAAACTGTTACTGGTAACGAACGCTTCATCCTAGAAGAGTGAAAATTGGGCAGCTAAGTGGACTTAGTGAACTGATCATTACCACAGAGATCATCAACGTCGGATGAAAATAAATTTGCCAAGTATTCAGAAAACCAGTAGTATTTTGGAAGCTTGGAACACCTTTCCAATGAATGTGTTTTACGCAGTGTTTGCTTGTGGCTATTTCAAGAGGAAACAAACCACAAAGACAGAACTTAGAACTACTTTATTTTGTCAAGTTTCAAGGAGCTAGCAAAAACCGTGTTTGATTTAGACTTAAAAAACACATCTATCTGTATAGGAGGAAATAGAGTGAAACCTAAAAATTCAAACTGTTACTGGTAACGAACGCTTCATCCTAGAAGAGTGAAAGTTGGGCAGCTAAGTGGACTTAGTGAACTGATCATTACCACAGAGATCATCAAGGTCGGATGAAAAAAAATTTGCCGAGTATTCAGAAAACCAGTAGTATTTTGGAAGCTTGGAACACCTTTCCAATAAAGGTGTTTTACGCAGTGTTTGCTTGTGGCTATTTCAAGAGGAAACAAACCACAAAGACAGAACTTAGAACTACTTTATTTTGTCAAGTTTCAAGGAGCTAGCACAAACCGTGTTTGATTTAGACTTAAAAAACACATCTATCTGTGTAGGAGGAAATAGAGTGAAACCTAAAAATTCAAACTGTTACTGGTAATGAACGCTTCATCCTAGAAGATTGAAAATTGGGCAGCTAAGTGGACTTAGTGAACTGATCATTACCACAGAGATCATCAAGGTCGGATGAAAAAAAATTTGCCGAGTATTCAGAAAACCAGTAGTATTTTGGAAGCTTGGCACACCTTTCCAATGAATGTGTTTTACGCAGTCTTTGCTTGTGGCTATTTCAAGAGGAAACAAACCACAAAGACAGAACTTAGAACAACTTTATTTTGTCAAGTTTCAAGGAGCTAGAACAAACCGTGATTGATTTAGACTTAAAAAACACATCTATCTGTATAGGATTAAATAGAGTGAAACCTAAAAATTCAAACTGTTACTGGTAACGAACGCTTCATCCTAGAAGAGTGAAAATTGGGCAGCTAAGTGGACTTAGTGAACTGATCATTACCACAGAGATCATCAACGTCGGATGAAAATAAATTTGCCGAGTATTCAGAAAACCAGTAGTATTTTGGAAGCTTGGAACACCTTTTCAATGAATGTGTTTTACGCAGTGTTTGCTTGTGGCTATTTCAAGAGGAAACAAACCACAAAGACAGAACTTAGAACTACTTTATTTTGTCAAGATTCAAGGAGCTAGCAAAAACCGTGTTTGATTTAGACTTAAAAAACACATCTATCTGTATAGGAGGAATTAGAGTGAAACCTAAAAATTCAAACTGTTACTGGTAACGAACGCTTCATCCTAGAAGAGTGAAAGTTGGGCAGCTAAGTGGACTTAGTGAACTGATCATTACCACAGAGATCATCAAGGTCGGATGAAAAAAAATTTGCCGAGTATTCAGAAAACCAGTAGTATTTTGGAAGCTTGGAACACCTTTCCAATAAAGGTGTTTTACGCAGTGTTTGCTTGTGGCTATTTCAAGAGGAAACAAACCACAAAGACAGAACTTAGAACTACTTTATTTTGTCAAGTTTCAAGGAGCTAGCACAAACCGTGTTTGATTTAGACTTAAAAAACACATCTATCTGTGTAGGAGGAAATAGAGTGAAACCTAAAAATTCAAACTGTTACTGGTAATGAACGCTTCATCCTAGAAGATTGAAAATTGGGCAGCTAAGTGGACTTAGTGAACTGATCATTACCACAGAGATCATCAAGGTCGGATGAAAAAAAATTTGCCGAGTATTCAGAAAACCAGTAGTATTTTGGAATCTTGGAACACCTCTCCAATGAATGTGTTTTATGCAGTCTTTGCTTGTGGCTATTTCAAGAGGAAACAAACCACAAAGACAGAACTGAGAACTACTTTATTTTGTCAAGTTTCAAGGAGCTAGCACAAACCGTGTTTGATTTAGACTTAAAAAACACATCTATCTGTATAGGAGGAAATAGAGTGAAACCTAAAAATTCGAACTGTTACTGGTAACGAACGCTTCATCCTAGAAGAGTGAAAGTTGGGCAGCTAAGTGGACTTAGTGAACTGATCATTACCACAGAGATCATCAAGGTCGGATGAAAAAAAATTTGCCGAGTATTCAGAAAACCAGTAGTATTTTGGAAGCTTGGAACACCTTTCCAATGAATGTGTTTTACGCAGTCTTTGCTTGTGGCTATTTCAAGAGGAAACAAACCACAAAGACAGAACTTAGAACTACTTTATTTTGTCAAGTTTCAAGGAGCTAGCACAAACCGTGTTTGATTTAGACTTAAAAAACACATCTATCTGTATAGGAGGAAATAGAGTGAAACCTAAAATTCAAACTGTTACTGGTAACGAACGCTTCATCCTAGAAGAGTGAAAATTGGGCAGCTAAGTGGACTTAGTGAACTGATCATTACCACAGAGATCATCAAGTTCGGATGAAAAAAAAATTGCCGAGTATTCAGAAAACCAGTAGTATTTTGGAATCTTGGAACACCTCTCCAATGAAATTGTTTTACACAGTCTTTGCTGGTGGCTATTTCAAGAGGAAACAAACCACAAAGACAGAACTTAGAACTACTTTATTTTGTCAAGTTTCAAGGAGCTAGCACAAACCGTGTTTGATTTAGACTTAAAAAACACATCTATCTGTATAGGAGGAAATAGAGTGAAACCTAAAAATTCAAACTGTTACTGGTAACGAACGCTTCATCCTAGAAGAGTGAAAGTTGGGAAGCTAAGTGGACTTAGTGAACTGATCATTACCACAGAGATCATCAAGGTCGGATGAAAAAAAATTTGCCGAGTATTCAGAAAACCAGTAGTATTTTGGAAGCTTGGAACACCTTTCCAATGAATGTGTTTTACGCAGTCTTTGCTTGTGGCTATTTGAAGAGGAAACAAACCACAAAGACAGAACTTAGAACAACTTTATTTTGTCAAGTTTCAAGGAGCTAGAACAAACCGTGATTGATTTAGACTTAAAAACACATCTATCTGTATAGGAGGAAATTGAGTGAAACCGAAAAATTCAAACTGTTACTGGTAACGAACGCTTCATCCTAGAAGAGTGAAAATTGGGCAGCTAATTGGACTTAGTGAACTGATCATTACCACAGAGATCATCAAGGTCGGATGAAAAAAAATTTGCCGAGTATTCCGAAAACCAGTAGTTTTTTGGAAGCTTGGCACACCTTTCCAATGAATGTGTTTTATGCAGTCTTTGCTTGTGCCTATTTCAAGAGGAAACAAACCACAAAGACAGAACTTAGAACTACTTTATTTTGTCAAGTTTCAAGGAGCTAGCACAAACCGTGTTTGATTTAGACTTCCAAACACATCTATCTATATAGGAGATAATAGAGTGAAACCTAAAAACTCAAACTGTTACTGGTAACGAACGCTTCATCCTAGAAGAGTGAATATTGGGCAGCTAAGTGGACTAAGTAAACTGATCATTACCACAGAGATCATCAAGGTCGGATGAAAAAAAATTTGCCGAGTATTCAGAAAACCAGTAGTATTTTGGAATCTTGGAACACCTCTCCAATGAATGTGTTTTACGCAGTCTTTGCTTGTGGCTATTTCAAGAGGAAACAAACCACAAAGACAGAACTGAGAACTACTTTATTTTGTCAGGTTTCAAGGAGCTAGCACAAACCGTGTTTGATTTAGACTTAAAAAACACATCTATCTGTATAGGAGGAAATACGAGTGAAACCTAAAAATTCAAACTGTTACTGGTAACGAACGCTTCATCCTAGAAGAGTGAAAGTTGGGCAGCTAAGTGGACTTAGTGAACTGATCATTACCACAGAGATCATCAAGGTCGGATGAAAAAAAATTTGCCGAGTATTCAGAAAACCAGTAGTATTTTGGAAGCTTGGAACACCTTTCCAATAAAGGTGTTTTACGCAGTGTTTGCTTGTGGCTATTTCAAGAGGAAACAAACAACAAAGACAGAACTTAGAACTACTTTATTTTGTCAAGTTTCAAGGAGCTAGCACAAACCGTGTTTGATTTAGACTTAAAAAACACATCTATCTGTGTAGGAGGAAATAGAGTGAAACCTAAAAATTCAAACTGTTACTGGTAATGAACGCTTCATCCTAGAAGATTGAAAATTGGGCAGCTAAGTGGACTTAGTGAACTGATCATTACCACAGAGATCATCAAGGTCGGATGAAAAAAAATTTGCCGAGTATTCAGAAAACCAGTAGTATTTTGGAAGCTTTTACACACCTTTCCAATGAATGTGTTTTACGCAGTCTTTGCTTGTGGCTATTTCAAGAGGAAACAAACCACAAAGACAGAACTTAGAACTACTTTATTTTGTCAAGTTTCAAGGAGCTAGAACAAACCGTGATTGATTTAGACTTAAAAAACATATCTATCTGTATAGGATTAAATAGAGTGAAACCTAAAAATTCAAACTGTTACTGGTAACGAACGCTTCATCCTAGAAGAGTGAAAATTGGGCAGCTAAGTGGACTTAGTGAACTGATCATTACCACAGAGATCATCAAGGTCGGATGAAAAAAAATTTGCCGAGTATTCCGAAAACCAGTAGTATTTTGGAAGCTTGGAACACCTTTCCAATAAAGGTGTTTTACGCAGTCTTTGCTTGTGGCTATTTCAAGAGGAAACAAACCACAAACACAGAACTTAGAACTACTTTATTTTGTCAAGTTTCAAGGAGCTAGCACAAACTGTGTTTGATTTAGACTTAAAAAGCACATTTATCTGTATAGGAGGAAATAGAGTGAAACCTAAAAATTCAAACTGTTACTGGTAACGAATGCTTCATCCTAGAAGAGTGAAAGTTGGGCAGCTAAGTGGACTTAGTGAACTGATCATTACCACAGAGATCATCAAGGTCGGATGAAAAAAAATTTGCCGAGTATTCAGAAAACCAGTAGTATTTTGGAAGCTTGGCACACCTTTCCAATGAATGTGTTTTACGCAGTCTTTGCTTCTGGCTATTTCAAGAGGAAACAAACCACAAAGACAGAACTTAGAACTACTTTATTGGTCAAGTTTCAAGGAGCTAGCACAAACCGTGTTTGATTTAGACTTAAAAAACACATCTATCTGTATAGGAGGAAATAGAGTGAAACCTAAAAATTCAAACTGTTACTGGTAACGAACGCTTCATCCTAGAAGAGTGAAAGTTGGGCAGCTAAGTGGACTTAGTGAACTGATCATTACCACAGAGATCATCAAGGTCGGATGAAAAAAAATTTGCCGAGTATTCAGAAAACCAGTAGTATTTTGGAAGCTTGGCACACCTTTCCAATGAATGTGTTTTACGCAGTGTTTGCTTGTGGCTATTTCAAGAGGAAACAAACCACAAAGACAGAACTTAGAACTACTTTATTTTGTCAAGTTTCAAGGAGCTAGCACAAACCGTGTTTGATTTAGACTTAAAAAACACATCTATCTGTATAGGAGGAAATAGAGTGAAACCTAAAAATTCAAACTGTTACTGGTAACGAACGCTTCATCCTAGAAGAGTGAAAATTGGGCAGCTAAGTGGACTTAGTGAACTGATCATTACCACAGAGATCATCAAGGTCGGATGAAAAAAAATTTGCCGAGTATTCAGAAAACCAGTAGTATTTTGGAAGCTTGGAACACCTTTCCAATAAAGGTGTTTTACGCAGTGTTTGCTTGTGGCTATTTCAAGAGGAAACAAACCACAAAGACAGAACTTAGAACAACTTTATTTTGTCAAGTTTCAAGGAGCTAGAACAAACCGTGATTGATTTAGACTTCCAAACACATCTATCTATATAGGAGATAATAGAGTGAAACCTAAAAACTCAAACTGTTACTGGTAACGAACGCTTCATCCTAGAAGAGTGAATATTGGGCAGCTAAGTGGACTAAGTAAACTGATCATTACCACAGAGATCATCAAGGTCGGATGAAAAAAAATTTGCCGAGTATTCAGAAAACCAGTAGTATTTTGGAATCTTGGAACACCTCTCCAATGAATGTGTTTTACGCAGTCTTTGCTTGTGGCTATTTCAAGAGGAAACAAACCACAAAGACAGAACTGAGAACTACTTTATTTTGTCAAGTTTCAAGGAGCTAGCACAAACCGTGTTTGATTTAGACTTAAAAAACACATCTATCTGTATAGGAGGAAATACGAGTGAAACCTAAAAATTCAAACTGTTACTGGTAACGAACGCTTCATCCTAGAAGAGTGAAAGTTGGGCAGCTAAGTGGACTTAGTGAACTGATCATTACCACAGAGATCATCAAGGTCGGATGAAAAAAAATTTGCCGAGTATTCAGAAAACCAGTAGTATTTTGGAAGCTTGGAACACCTTTCCAATAAAGGTGTTTTACGCAGTGTTTGCTTGTGGCTATTTCAAGAGGAAACAAACCACAAAGACAGAACTTAGAACTACTTTATTTTGTCAAGTTTCAAGGAGCTAGCACAAACCGTGTTTGATTTAGACTTAAAAAACACATCTATCTGTGTAGGAGGAAATAGAGTGAAACCTAAAAATTCAAACTGTTACTGGTAATGAACGCTTCATCCTAGAAGATTGAAAATTGGGCAGCTAAGTGGACTTAGTGAACTGATCATTACCACAGAGATCATCAAGGTCGGATGAAAAAAAATTTGCCGAGTATTCAGAAAACCAGTAGTATTTTGGAAGCTTGGCACACCTTTCCAATGAATGTGTTTTACGCAGTCTTTGCTTGTGGCTATTTCAAGAGGAAACAAACCACAAAGACAGAACTTAGAACAACTTTATTTTGTCAAGTTTCAAGGAGCTAGAACAAACCGTGATTGATTTAGACTTAAAAAACACATCTATCTGTATAGGATTAAATAGAGTGAAACCTAAAAATTCAAACTGTTACTGGTAACGAACGCTTCATCCTAGAAGAGTGAAAATTGGGCAGCTAAGTGGACTTAGTGAACTGATCATTACCACAGAGATCATCAAGGTCGGATGAAAAAAAATTTGCCGAGTATTCCGAAAACCAGTAGTATTTTGGAAGCTTGGAACACCTTTCCAATAAAGGTGTTTTACGCAGTCTTTGCTTGTGGCTATTTCAAGAGGAAACAAACCACAAAGACAGAACTTAGAACTACTTTATTTTGTCAAGTTTCAAGGAGCTAGCACAAACTGTGTTTGATTTAGACTTAAAAAACACATCTATCTGTATAGGAGGAAATAGAGTGAAACCTAAAAATTCAAACTGTTACTGGTAACGAACGCTTCATCCTAGAAGAGTGAAAGTTGGGCAGCTAAGTGGACTTAGTGAACTGATCAGTACCACAGAGATCATCAAGGTCGGATGAAAAAAAATTTGCCGAGTATTCAGAAAACCAGTAGTATTTTGGAAGCTTGGCACACCTTTCCAATGAATGTGTTTTACGCAGTCTTTGCTTCTGGCTATTTCAAGAGGAAACAAACCACAAAGACAGAACTTAGAACTACTTTATTGGTCAAGTTTCAAGGAGCTAGCACAAACCGTGTTTGATTTAGACTTAAAAAACACATCTATCTGTATAGGAGGAAATAGAGTGAAACCTAAAAATTCAAACTGTTACTGGTAACGAACGCTTCATCCTAGAAGAGTGAAAGTTGGGCAGCTAAGTGGACTTAGTGAACTGATCATTACCACAGAGATCATCAAGGTCGGATGAAAAAAAATTTGCCGAGTATTCAGAAAACCAGTAGTATTTTGGAAGCTTGGCACACCTTTCCAATGAATGTGTTTTACGCAGTCTTTGCTTGTGGCTATTTCAAGAGGAAACAAACCACAAAGACAGAACTTAGAACTACTTTATTTTGTCAAGTTTCAAGGAGCTAGCACAAACCGTGTTTGATTTAGACTTAAAAAACACATCTATCTGTATAGGAGGAAATAGAGTGAAACCTAAAAATTCAAACTGTTACTGGTAACGAACGCTTCATCCTAGAAGAGTGAAAATTGGGCAGCTAAGTGGACTTAGTGAACTGATCATTACCACAGAGATCATCAAGGTCGGATGAAAAAAAATTTGCCGAGTATTCAGAAAACCAGTAGTATTTTGGAAGCTTGGAACACCTTTCCAATAAAGGTGTTTTACGCAGTGTTTGCTTGTGGCTATTTCAAGAGGAAACAAACCACAAAGACAGAACTTAGAACAACTTTATTTTGTCAAGTTTCAAGGAGCTAGAACAAACCGTGGTTGATTTAGACTTAAAAACACATCTATCTGTATAGGAGGAAATTGAGTGAAACCGAAAAATTCAAACTGTTACTGGTAACGAACGCTTCATCCTAGAAGAGTGAAAATTGGGCAGCTAAGTGGACTTAGTGAACTGATCATTACCACAGAGATCATCAAGGTCGGATGAAAAAAAATTTGCCGAGTATTCCGAAAACCAGTAGTTTTTTGGAAGCTTGGGACACCTTTCCAATGAATGTGTTTTACGCAGTCTTTGCTTGTGCCTATTTCAAGAGGAAACAAACCACAAAGACAGAACTTAGAACTACTTTATTTTGTCAAGTTTCAAGAAGCTAGCACAAACCGTGTTTGATTTAGACTTCCAAACACATCTATCTATATAAAAGATAATAGAGTGAAACCTAAAAACTCAAACTGTTACTGGTAACGAACGCTTCATCCTAGAAGAGTGAATATTGGGCAGCTAAGTGGACTTAGTGAACTGATCATTACCACAGAGATCATCAAGGTCGGATGAAAAAAAATTTGCCGAGTATTCAGAAAACCAGTAGTATTTTGGAATCTTGGAACACCTCTCCAATGAATGTGTTTTACGCAGTCTTTGCTTGTGGCTATTTCAAGAGGAAACAAACCACAAAGACAGAACTGAGAACTACTTTATTTTGTCAAGTTTCAAGGAGCTAGCACAAACCGTGTTTGATTTAGACTTAAAAAACACTTCTATCTGTATAGGAGGAAATACGAGTGAAACCTAAAAATTCAAACTGTTACTGGTAACGAACGCTTCATCCTAGAAGAGTGAAAATTGGGCAGCTAAGTGGACTTAGTGAACTGATCATTACCACAGAGATCATCAAGATCGGATGAAAAAAAATTTGCCGAGTATTCCGAAAACCAGTAGTATTTTGGAAGCTTGGAACACCTTTCCAATGAATGTGTTTTACGCAGTCTTTGCTTGTGGCTATTTCAAGAGGAAACAACCCACAAAGACAGAACTTAGAACTACTTTATTTTGTCAAGTTTCAAGGAGCTAGCACAAACCGTGTTTGATTTAGACTTAAAAAACACATCTATCTGTATAGGAGGAAATACGAGTGAAACCTAAAAATTCAAACTGTTACTGGTAACGAACGCTTCATCCTAGAAGAGTGAAAATTGGGCAGCTAAGTGGACTTAGTGAACTGATCATTACCACAGAGATCATCAAGGTCGGATGAAAAAAAATTTGCCGAGTATTCAGAAAACCAGTAGTATTTTGGAAGCTTGGAACACCTTTCAAATAAACTTGTTTTACACAGTGTTTGCTTGTGGCTATTTCAAGAGGAAACAAACCACAAAGACAGAACTTACAACTACTTTATTTTGTCAAGTTTCAAGGAGCTAGCACAAACCGTGTTTGATTTAGACTTAAAAAACACATCTATCTGTATAGGAGGAAATAGAGTGAAACGTAAAAATTCAAACTGTTACTGGTAACGAACGCTTCATCCTAGAAGAGTGAAAGTTGGGCAGCTAAGTGGACTTAGTGAACTGATCATTACCACAGAGATCATCAAGGTCAGATGAAAAAAAATTTGCCGAGTATTCAGAAAAACAGTAGTATTTTGGAAGCTTGGGACACCTTTCCAATGAATGTGTTTTACGCAGTCTTTGCTTGTGGCTATTTCAATAGGAAGCAAACCACAAAGACAGAACTTAGAACTACTTTATTTTGTCAAGTTTCAAGGAGCTAGCACAAACCGTGTTTGATTTAGACTTAAAAAACACATCTATCTGTATAGGAGGAAATAGAGTGAAACCTAAAAATTCAAACTGTTACTGGAAAGAACGCTTCATCCTAGAAGAGTGAAAGTTGGGCAGCTAAGTGGACTTAGTGAACTGATCATTACCACAGAGATCATCAAGGTCGGATGAAAAAAAATTTGCCGAGTATTCAGAAAACCAGTAGTATTTTGGAATCTTGGAACACCTCTCCAATGAATGTGTTTTACGCAGTCTTTGCTTGTGGCTATTTCAAGAGGAAACAAACCACAAAGACAGAACTGAGAACTACTTTATTTTGTCAAGTTTCAAGGAGCTAGCACAAACCGTGTTTGATTTAGACTTAAAAAACACATCTATCTGTATAGGAGGAAATAGAGTGAAACCTAAAAATTCGAACTGTTACTGGTAACGAACGCTTCATCCTAGAAGAGTGAAAGTTGGGCAGCTAAGTGGACTTAGTGAACTGATCATTACCACAGAGATCATCAAGGTCGGATGAAAAAAAATTTGCCGAGTATTCAGAAAACCAGTAGTATTTTGGAAGCTTGGAACACCTTTCCAATGAATGTGTTTTACGCAGTCTTTGCTTGTGGCTATTTCAAGAGGAAACAAACCACAAAGACAGAACTTAGAACTACTTTATTTTGTCAAGTTTCAAGGAGCTAGCACAAACCGTGTTTGATTTAGACTTAAAAAACACATCTATCTGTATAGGAGGAAATAGAGTGAAACCTAAAAATTCAAACTGTTACTGGTAACGAACGCTTCATCCTAGAAGAGTGAAAATTGGGCAGCTAAGTGGACTTAGTGAACTGATCATTACCACAGAGATCATCAAGGTCGGATGAAAAAAAATTTGCCGAGTATTCAGAAAACCAGTAGTATTTTGGAAGCTTGGAACACCTTTCCAATGAATGTGTTTTACGCAGTCTTTGCTTGTGGCTATTTCAAGAGGAACCAAACCACAAAGACAGAACTTAGAACAACTTTATTTTGTCAAGTTTCAAGGAGCTACAACAAACCGTGATTGATTTAGACTTAAAAAACACATCTATCTGTATAGGAGGAAATAGAGTGAAACCTAAAAATTCAAACTGTTACTGGTAACGAACGCTTCATCCTAGAAGAGTGAAAATTGGGCAGCTAAGTGGACTTAGTGAACTGATCATTACCACAGAGATCATCAAGGTCGGATGAAAAAAAATTTGCCGAGTATTCCGAAAACCAGTAGTATTTTGGAAGCTTGGGACACCTTTCCAATGAATGTGTTTTACGCAGTCTTTGCTTGTGGCTATTTCAAGAGGAAACAAACCACAAAAACAGAACTTAGAACTACTTTATTTTGTCAAGTTTCAAGGAGCTAGCACAAACCGTGTTTGATTTAGACTTAAAAAACACAACTATCTGTATAGGAGGAAATAGAGTGAAACCTAAAAATTCAAACTGTTACTGGTAACGAACGCTTCATTTTAGAAGAGTGAAAGTTGGGCAGCTAAGTGGACTTAGTGAACTGATCATTACCACAGAGATCATCAAGGTCGGATGAAAAAAAATTTGCCGAGTATTCAGAAAACCAGTAGTATTTTGGAAGCTTGGAACACCTTTCCAATGAATGTGTTTTACGCAGTCTTTGCTTGTGGCTATTTGAAGAGGAAACAAACCACAAAGACAGAACTTAGAACAACTTTATTTTGTCAAGTTTCAAGGAGCTAGAACAAACCGTGATTGATTTAGACTTAAAAACACATCTATCTGTATAGGAGGAAATTGAGTGAAACCGAAAAATTCAAACTGTTACTGGTAACGAATGCTTCATCCTAGAAGAGTGAAAATTGGGCAGCTAAGTGGACTTAGTGAACTGATCATTACCACAGAGATCATCAAGGTCGGATGAAAAAAAATTTGCCGAGTATTCCGAAAACCAGTAGTTTTTTGGAAGCTTGGCACACCTTTCCAATGAATGTGTTTTATGCAGTCTTTGCTTGTGCCTATTTCAAGAGGAAACAAACCACAAAGACAGAACTTAGAACTACTTTATTTTGTCAAGTTTCAAGGAGCTAGCACAAACCGTGTTTGATTTAGACTTCCAAACACATCTATCTATATAGGAGATAATAGAGTGAAACCTAAAAACTCAAACTGTTACTGGTAACGAACGCTTCATCCTAGAAGAGTGAATATTGGGCAGCTAAGTGGACTAAGTAAACTGATCATTACCACAGAGATCATCAAGGTCGGATGAAAAAAAATTTGCCGAGTATTCAGAAAACCAGTAGTATTTTGGAATCTTGGAACACCTCTCCAATGAATGTGTTTTACGCAGTCTTTGCTTGTGGCTATTTCAAGAGGAAACAAACCACAAAGACAGAACTGAGAACTACTTTATTTTGTCAAGTTTCAAGGAGCTAGCACAAACCGTGTTTGATTTAGACTTAAAAAACACATCTATCTGTATAGGAGGAAATACGAGTGAAACCTAAAAATTCAAACTGTTACTGGTAACGAACGCTTCATCCTAGAAGAGTGAAAATTGGGCAGCTAAGTGGACTTAGTGAACTGATCATTACCACAGAGATCATCAAGATCGGATGAAAAAAAATTTGCCGAGTATTCCGAAAACCAGTAGTATTTTGGAAGCTTGGAACACCTTTCCAATGAATGTGTTTTACGCAGTCTTTGCTTGTGGCTATTTCAAGAGGAAACAACCCACAAAGACAGAACTTAGAACTACTTTATTTTGTCAAGTTTCAAGGAGCTAGCACAAACCGTGTTTGATTTAGACTTAAAAAACACATCTAACTGTATAGGAGGAAATACGAGTGAAACCTAAAAATTCAAACTGTTACTGGTAACGAACGCTTCATCCTAGAAGAGTGAAAATTGGGCAGCTAAGTGGACTTAGTGAACTGATCATTACCACAGAGATCATCAAGGTCGGATGAAAAAAAATTTGCCGAGTATTCAGAAAACCAGTAGTATTTTGGAAGCTTGGAACACCTTTCAAATAAAGGTGTTTTACACAGTGTTATCTTGTGGCTATTTCAAGAGGAAACAAACCACAAAGACAGAACTTACAACTACTTTATTTTGTCAAGTTTCAAGGAGCTAGCACAAACCGTGTTTGATTTAGACTTAAAAAACACATCTATCTGTATAGGAGGAAATAGAGTGAAACGTAAAAATTCAAACTGTTACTGGTAACGAACGCTTCATCCTAGAAGAGTGAAAGTTGGGCAGCTAAGTGGACTTAGTGAACTGATCATTACCACAGAGATCATCAAGGTCGGATGAAAAAAAATTTGCCGAGTATTCAGAAAACCAGTAGTATTTTGGAAGCTTGGGACACCTTTCCAATGAATGTGTTTTACGCAGTCTTTGCTTGTGGCTATTTCAATAGGAAGCAAACCACAAAGACAGAACTTAGAACTACTTTATTTTGTCAAGTTTCAAGGAGCTAGCACAAACCGTGTTTGATTTAGACTTAAAAAACACATCTATCTGTATAGGAGGAAATAGAGTGAAACCTAAAAATTCAAACTGTTACTGGTAAAGAACGCTTCATCCTAGAAGAGTGAAAGTTGGGCAGCTAAGTGGACTTAGTGAACTGATCATTACCACAGAGATCATCAAGGTCGGATGAAAAAAAATTTGCCGAGTATTCAGAAAACCAGTAGTATTTTGGAATCTTGGAACACCTCTCCAATGAATGTGTTTTACGCAGTCTTTGCTTGTGGCTATTTCAAGAGGAAACAAACCTCAAAGACAGAACTGAAAACTACTTTATTTTGTCAAGTTTCAAGGAGCTAGCACAAACCGTGTTTGATTTAGACTTAAAAAACACATCTATCTGTATAGGAGGAAATAGAGTGAAACCTAAAAATTCGAACTGTTACTGGTAACGAACGCTTCATCCTAGAAGAGTGAAAATTGGGCAGCTAAGTGGACTTAGTGAACTGATCATTACCACAGAGATCATCAAGGTCGGATGAAAAAAAATTTGCCGAATATTCAGAAAACCAGTAGTATTTTGGAAGCTTGGAACACCTTTCCAATGAATGTGTTTTACGCAGTCTTTGCTTGTGGCTATTTCAAGAGGAACCAAACCACAAAGACAGAACTTAGAACAACTTTATTTTGTCAAGTTTCAAGGAGCTACAACAAACCGTGATTGATTTAGACTTAAAAAACACATCTATCTGTATAGGAGGAAATAGAGTGAAACCTAAAAATTCAAACTGTTACTGGTAACGAACGCTTCATCCTAGAAGAGTGAAAATTGGGCAGCTAAGTGGACTTAGTGAACTGATCATTACCACAGAGATCATCAAGGTCGGATGAAAAAAAATTTGCCGAGTATTCCGAAAACCAGTAGTATTTTGGAAGCTTGGGACACCTTTCCAATGAATGTGTTTTACGCAGTCTTTGCTTGTGGCTATTTCAAGAGGAAACAAACCACAAAGACAGAACTTAGAACAACTTTATTTTGTCAAGTTTCAAGGAGCTAGAACAAACCGTGATTGATTTAGACTTAAAAACACATCTATCTGTATAGGAGGAAATTGAGTGAAACCGAAAAATTCAAACTGTTACTGGTAACGAACGCTTCATCCTAGAAGAGTGAAAATTGGGCAGCTAAGTGGACTTAGTGAACTGATCATTACCACAGAGATCATCAAGGTCGGATGAAAAAAAATTTGCCGAGTATTCCGAAAAACAGTAGTTTTTTGGAAGCTTGGAACACCTTTCCAATGAATGTGTTTTATGCAGTCTTTGCTTGTGCCTATTTCAAGAGGAAACAAACCACAAAGACAGAACTTAGAACTACTTTATTTTGTCAAGTTTCAAGGAGCTAGCACAAACCGTGTTTGATTTAGACTTCCAAACACATCTATCTATATAGGAGATAATAGAGTGAAACCTAAAAACTCAAACTGTTACTGGTAACGAACGCTTCATCCTAGAAGAGTGAATATTGGGCAGCTAAGTGGACTAAGTAAACTGATCATTACCACAGAGATCATCAAGGTCGGATGACAAAAAATTTGCCGAGTATTCAGAAAACCAGTAGTATTTTGGAATCTTGGAACACCTCTCCAATGAATGTGTTTTACGCAGTCTTTGCTTGTGGCTATTTCAAGAGGAAACAAACCACAAAGACAGAACTGAGAACTACTTTATTTTGTCAAGTTTCAAGGAGCTAGCACAAACCGTGTTTGATTTAGACTTAAAAAACACATCTATCTGTATAGGAGGAAATACGAGTGAAACCTAAAAATTCAAACTGTTACTGGTAACGAACGCTTCATCCTAGAAGAGTGAAAATTGGGCAGCTAAGTGGACTTAGTGAACTGATCATTACCACAGAGATCATCAAGATCGGATGAAAAAAAATTTGCCGAGTATTCCGAAAACCAGTAGTATTTTGGAAGCTTGGAACACCTTTCCAATGAATGTGTTTTACGCAGTCTTTGCTTGTGGCTATTTCAAGAGGAAACAACCCACAAAGACAGAACTTAGAACTACTTTATTTTGTCAAGTTTCAAGGAGCTAGCACAAACCGTGTTTGATTTAGACTTAAAAAACACATCTAACTGTATAGGAGGAAATACGAGTGAAACCTAAAAATTCAAACTGTTACTGGTAACGAACGCTTCATCCTAGAAGAGTGAAAATTGGGCAGCTAAGTGGACTTAGTGAACTGATCATTACCACAGAGATCATCAAGGTCGGATGAAAAAAAATTTGCCGAGTATTCAGAAAACCAGTAGTATTTTGGAAGCTTGGAACACCTTTCAAATAAAGGTGTTTTACACAGTGTTTGCTTGTGGCTATTTCAAGAGGAAACAAACCACAAAGACAGAACTTACAACTACTTTATTTTGTCAAGTTTCAAGGAGCTAGCACAAACCGTGTTTGATTTAGACTTAAAAAACACATCTATCTGTATAGGAGGAAATAGAGTGAAACGTAAAAATTCAAACTGTTACTGGTAACGAACGCTTCATCCTAGAAGAGTGAAAGTTGGGCAGCTAAGTGGACTTAGTGAACTGATCATTACCACAGAGATCATCAAGGTCGGATGAAAAAAAATTTGCCGAGTATTCAGAAAACCAGTAGTATTTTGGAAGCTTGGGACACCTTTCCAATGAATGTGTTTTACGCAGTCTTTGCTTGTGGCTATTTCAATAGGAAGCAAACCACAAAGACAGAACTTAGAACTACTTTATTTTGTCAAGTTTCAAGGAGCTAGCACAAACCGTGTTTGATTTAGACTTAAAAAACACATCTAACTGTATAGGAGGAAATAGAGTGAAACCTAAAAATTCAAACTGTTACTGGTAACGAACGCTTCATCCTAGAAGAGTGAAAGTTGGGCAGCTAAGTGGACTTAGTGAACTGATCATTACCACAGAGATCATCAAGGTCGGATGAAAAAAAATTTGCCGAGTATTCAGAAAACCAGTAGTATTTTGGAATCTTGGAACACCTCTCCAATGAATGTGTTTTACGCAGTCTTTGCTTGTGGCTATTTCAAGAGGAAACAAACCACAAAGACAGAACTGAGAACTACTTTATTTTGTCAAGTTTCAAGGAGCTAGCACAAACCGTGTTTGATTTAGACTTAAAAAACACATCTATCTGTATAGGAGGAAATAGAGTGAAACCTAAAAATTCGAACTGTTACTGGTAACGAACGCTTCATCCTAGAAGAGTGAAAGTTGGGCAGCTAAGTGGACTTAGTGAACTGATCATTACCACAGAGATCATCAAGGTCGGATGAAAAAAAATTTGCCGAGTATTCAGAAAACCAGTAGTATTTTGGAAGCTTGGAACACCTTTCCAATGAATGTGTTTTACGCAGTCTTTGCTTCTGGCTATTTCAAGAGGAACCAAACCACAAAGACAGAACTTAGAACAACTTTATTTTGTCAAGTTTCAAGGAACTAGCACAAACCGTGTTTGATTTAGACTTAAAAAACACATCTATCTGTATAGGAGGAAATAAAGTGAAACCTAAAAATTCAAACTGTTACTGGTAACGAACGCTTCATCCTAGAAGAGTGAAAGTTGGGCAGCTAAGTGGACTTAGTGAACTGATCATTACCACAGAGATCATCAAGGTCGGATGAAAAAAAATTTGCCGAGTATTCAGAAAACCAGTAGTATTTTGGAATCTTGGAACACCTCTCCAATGAATGTGTTTTACGCAGTCTTTGCTTGTGGCTATTTCAAGAGGAAACAAACCACAAAGACAGAACTTAGAACTACTTTATTTTGTCAAGTTTCAAGGAGCTAGCACAAACCGTGTTTGATTTAGACTTAAAAAACACATCTATCTGTATAGGAGGAAATAGAGTGAAACCTAAAAATTCAAACTGTTACTGGTAACGAACGCTTCATCCTAGAAGAGTGAAAGTTGGGAAGCTACGTGGA
The DNA here is from genome assembly GCF_048772815.1 of Callospermophilus lateralis. Lineage (NCBI taxonomy): Eukaryota > Metazoa > Chordata > Mammalia > Rodentia > Sciuridae > Callospermophilus > Callospermophilus lateralis. The sequence continues at coordinate 15,110 of NW_027515980.1, read as the reverse complement.
CTTAGTGAACTGATCATTACCACAGAGATCATCAAGGTCGGATGAAAAAAAATTTGCCGAGTATTCAGAAAACCAGTAGTATTTTGGAAGCTTGGAACACCTTTCCAATGAATGTGTTTTACGCAGTCTTTGCTTGTGGCTATTTGAAGAGGAAACAAACCACAAAGACAGAACTTAGAACTACTTTATTTTGTCAAGTTTCAAGGAGCTAGCACAAACCGTGTTTGATTTAGACTTAAAAAACACATCTATCTGTATAGGAGGAAATAGAGTGAAACCTAAAAATTCAAACTGTTACTGGTAACGAACCCTTCATCCTAGAAGAGTGAATATTGGGCAGCTAAGTGGACTTAGTGAACTGATCATTACCACAGAGATCATCAAGGTCGGATGAAAAAAAATTTGCCGAGTATTCAGAAAACTAGTAGTATTTTGGAAGCTTGGAACACCTTTCCAATGAATGTGTTTTACGCAGTCTTTGCTTGTGGCTATTTCAAGAGGAACCAAACCACAAAGACAGAATTTAGAACAACTTTATTTTGTCAAGTTTCAAGGAGCTAGAACAAACTGTGATTGATTTAGACTTAAAAAACACATCTATCTGTATAGGAGGAAATTGAGTGAAGCCGAAAAATTCAAACTGTTACTGGTAACGAACGCTTCATCCTAGAAGAGTGAAAATTGGGCAGCTAAGTGGACTTAGTGAACTGATCATTACCACAGAGATCATCATGGTCAGATGAAAAAAAATTTGCCGAGTATTCCGAAAACCAGTAGTTTTTTGGAAGCTTGGCACACCTTTAAAATGAATGTGTTTTACGCAGTCTTTGCTTGTGCCTATTTCAAGAGGAAACAAACCACAAAGACAGAACTTAGAACTACTTTATTTTGTCAAGTTTCAAAGAGCTAGCACAAACCGTGTTTGGTTTAGACTTCCAAACACATCTATCTATATAGAAGATAATAGAGTGAAACCTAAAAACTCAAACTGTTACTGGTAACGAACGCTTCATCCTAGAAGAGTGAATATTGGGCAGCTAAGTGGACTAAGTAAACTGATCATTACCACAGAGATCATCAAGTTCGGATGAAAAAAATTTTGCCGAGTATTCAGAAAACCAGTAGTTTTTTGGAAGCTTGGCACACCTTTCCAATGAAGGTGTTTTACACAGTCTTTGCTTGTGGCTATTTCAAGAGGAAACAAACCACAAAGACAGAACTTAGAACTACTTTATTTTGTCAAGTTTCAATTAGCTAGCACAAACCGTGTTTGATTTAGACTTAAAAAACACATCTATCTGTATAGGAGGAAATAGAGTGAAACCTAAAAATTCAAACTGTTACTGGTAACGAACGCTTCATCCTAGAAGAGTGAAAATTGGGCAGCTAAGTGGACTTAGTGAACTAATCATTACCACAGAGATCATCAAGGTCGGATGAAAAAAAAATTTGCCGAGTATTCCGAAAACCAGTATTTTTTTGGTAGCTTGGCACACTTTTCCAATGAATGTGTTTTACGCAGTCTTTGCTTGTGCCTATTTCAAGAGGAAACAAACCACAAAGACAGAACTTAGAACTACTTTATTTTGTCAAGTTTCAAGGAGCTAGCACAAACCGTGTTTGATTTAGACTTCCAAACACATCTATCTATATAGGAGATAATAGAGTGAAACCTAAAAACTCAAATTGTTACTGGTAACGAACGCTTCATCCTAGAAGAGTGAATATTGGGCAGCTAAGTGGACTAAGTAAACTGATCATTACCACAGAGATCATCAACGTCGGATGAAAAAAAATTTGCCGAGTATTCAGAAAACCAGTAGTTTTTTGGAAGCTTGGCACACCTTTCCTATGAAGGTGTTTTACGCAGTCTTTGCTTGTGGCTATTTCAAGAGGAAACAAACCACAAAGACAGAACTTAGAACTACTTTATTTTGTCAAGTTTCAAGGAGCTAGCACAAACCGTGTTTGATTTAGACTTAAAAAACACATCTATCTGTATAGGAGGAAATAGAGTGAAACCTAAAAATTCAAACTGTTACTGGTAACGAACGCTTCATCCTAGAAGAGTGAAAGTTGGGCAGCTAAGTGGACTTAGTGAACTGATCATTACCACAGAGATCATCAAGGTCGGATGAAAAAAAATTTGCCGAGAATTCAGAAAACCAGTAGTATTTTGGAAGCTTGGAACACCTTTCCAATGAATGTGTTTTACGCAGTCTTTGCTTGTGGCTATTTCAAGAGGAAACAAACCACAAAGACAGAACTTAGAACTACTTTATTTTGTCAAGTTTCAAGGAGCTAGCACAAACCGTGTTTGATTTAGACTTAAAAAACACATCTATCTGTATAGGAGGAAATAGAGTGAAACCTAAAAATTCAAACTGTTACTGGTAAAGAACGCTTCATCCTAGAAGAGTGAAAGTTGGGCAGCTAAGTGGACTTAGTGAACTGATCATTACCACAGAGATCATCAAGGTCGGATGAAAAAAAATTTGCCGAGTATTCAGAAAACCAGTAGTATTTTGGAAGCTTGGAACAAATTTTCAATAAAGGTGTTTTACGCAGTGTTTGCTTGTGGCCATTTCAAGAGGAAACAAACCACAAAGACAGAACTTAGAACTACTTTATTTTGTCAAGTTTCAAGGAGCTAGCACAAACTGTGTTTGATTTAGACTTAAAAAACACATCTATCTGTATAGGAGGAAATAGAGTGAAACCTAAAAATTCAAACTGTTACTGGTAACGAACGCTTCATCCTAGAAGAGTGAAAGTTTGGCAGCTAAGTGGACTTAGTGAACTAATCATTACCACAGAGATCATCAAGGTCGGATGAAAAAAAATTTGCCGAGTATTCAGAAAACCAGTAGTATTTTGGAAGCTTGGAACACCTTTCCAATGAATGTGTTTTACGCAGTCTTTGCTTGTGGCTATGTCAAGAGGAAACAAACCACAAAGACAGAACTTAGAACTACTTTATTTGTCAAGTTTCAAGGAGCTAGCACAAACCGTGTTTGATTTAGACTTAAAAAACACATCTATCTGTATAGGAGGAAATAGAGTGAAACCTAAAAATTCAAACTGTTACTGGTAACGAACGCTTCATCCTAGAAGAGTGAAAGTTGGGCAGCTAAGTGGACTTAGTGAACTGATCATTACCACAGAGATCATCAAGGTCGGATGAAAAAAAATTTGCCGAGTATTCAGAAAACCAGTAGTATTTTGGAATCTTGGAACACCTCTCCAATGAATGTGTTTTACGCAGTCTTTGCTTGTGGCTATTTCAAGAGGAAACAAAGCACAAAGACAGAACTGAGAACTACTTTATTTTGTCAAGTTTCAAGGAGCTAGCACAAACCGTGTTTGATTTAGACTTAAAAAACACATCTATCTGTATAGGGGGAAATAGAGTGAAACCTAAAAATTCGAACTGTTACTGGTAACGAACGCTTCATCCTAGAAGAGTGAAAGTTGGGCAGCTAAGTGGACTTAGTGAACTGATCATTACCACAGAGATCATCAAGGTCGGATGAAAAAAAATTTGCCGAGTATTCCGAAAACCAGTAGTTTTTTGGAAGCTTGGCACACCTTTCCAATGAATGTGTTTTACGCAGTCTTTGCTTGTGCCTATTTCAAGAGGAAACAAACCACAAAGACAGAACTTAGAACTACTTTATTTTGTCAAGTTTCAAGGAGCTAGCACAAACTGTGTTTGATTTAGACTTCCAAACACATCTATCTATATAGGAGATAATAGAGTGAAACCTAAAAACTCAAACTGTTACTGGTAACGAACGCTTCATCCTAGAAGAGTGAATATTGGGCAGCTAAGTGGACTAAGTAAACTGATCATTACAACAGAGATCATCAAGGTCGGATGAAAAAAAATTTGCCGAGTATTCAGAAAACCAGTAGTTTTTTGGAAGCTTGGAACACCTTTCCAATGAAGGTGTTTTACACAGTCTTTGCTTGTGGCTATTTCAAGAGGAAACAAACCACAAAGACAGAACTTAGAACTACTTTATTTTGTCAAGTTTCAAGGAGCTAGCACAAACCGTGTTTGATTTAGACTTAAAAAACACATCTATCTGTATAGGAGGAAATAGAGTGAAACCTAAAAATTCAAACTGTTACTGGTAACGAACGCTTCATCCTAGAAGAGTGAAAATTGGGCAGCTAAGTGGACTTAGTGAAATAATCATTACCACAGAGATCATCAAGGTCGGATGAAAAAAAATTTGCCGAGTATTCCGAAAACCAGTATTTCTTTGGTAGCTTGGCACACCTTTCCAATGAATGTGTTTTACGCAGTCTTTGCTTGTGCCTATTTCAAGAGGAAACAAACCACAAAGACAGAACTGAGAACTACTTTATTTTGTCAAGTTTCAAGGAGCTAGCACAAACCGTGTTTGATTTAGACTTCCAAACACATCTATCTATATAGGAGATAATAGAGTGAAACCTAAAAACTCAAACTGTTACTGGTAACGAACGCTTCATCCTAGAAGAGTGAATATTGGGCAGCTAAGTGGACTAAGTAAACTGATCATTACCACAGAGATCATCAAGGTCGGATGAAAAAAAATTTGCCGAGTATTCAGAAAACCAGTAGTTTTTTGGAAGCTTGGCACACCTTTCCAATGAAGGTGTTTTACGCAGTCTTTGCTTGTGGCTATTTCAAGAGGAAACAAACCACAAAGACAGAACTTAGAACTACTTTATTTTGTCAAGTTTCAAGGAGCTAGCACAAACCGTGTTTGATTTAGACTTAAAAAACACATCTATCTGTATAGGAGGAAATAGAGTGAAACCTAAAATTTCAAACTGTTACTGGTAACGAACGCTTCATCCTAGAAGAGTGAAAGTTGGGCAGCTAAGTGGACTTAGTGAACTGATCATTACCACAGAGATCATCAAGGTCGGATGAAAAAAAATTTGCCGAGAATTCAGAAAACCAGTAGTATTTTGGAAGCTTGGAACACCTTTCCAATGAATGTGTTTTACGCAGTCTTTGCTTGTGGCTATTTCAAGAGGAAACAAACCACAAAGACAGAACTTAGAACTACTTTATTTTGTCAAGTTTCAAGGAGCTAGCACAAACCGTGTTTGATTTAGACTTAAAAAACACATCTATCTGTATAGGAGGAAATACGAGTGAAACCTAAAAATTCAAACTGTTACTGGTAAAGAACGCTTCATCCTAGAAGAGTGAAAGTTGGGCAGCTAAGTGGACTTAGTGAACTGATCATTACCACAGAGATCATCAAGGTCGGATGAAAAAAAATTTGCCGAGTATTCAGAAAACCAGTAGTATTTTGGAAGCTTGGAACAAATTTTCAATAAAGGTGTTTTACGCAGTCTTTGCTTGTGGCTATTTCAAGAGGAAACAAACCACAAAGACAGAACTTATAACTACTTTATTTTGTCAAGTTTCAAAGAGCTAGCACAAACCGTGTTTGATTTAGACTTAAAAAACACATCTATCTGTATAGGAGGAAATAGAGTGAAACCTAAAAATTCAAACTGTTACTGGTAACGAACGCTTCATCCTAGAAGAGTGAAACTTGGGCAGCTAAGTGGACTTAGTGAACTGATCATTACCACAGAGATCATCAAGGTCGGATGAAAAAAAAATTGCCGAGTATTCAGAAAACCAGTAGTATTTTGGAAGCTTGGCACACCTTTCCAATGAATGTGTTTTACGCAGTGTTTGCTTGTGGCTATTTCAAGAGGAAACAAACCACAAAGACAGAACTTAGAACTACTTTATTTTGTCAAGTTTCAAGGAGCTAGCACAAACCGTGTTTGATTTAGACTTAAAAAACACATCTATCTGTATAGGAGGAAATAGAGTGAAACCTAAAAATTCAAACTGTTACTGGTAACGAACGCTTCATCCTAGAAGAGTGAAAATTGGGCAGCTAAGTGGACTTAGTGAACTGATCATTACCACAGAGATCATCAACGTCGGATGAAAATAAATTTGCCGAGTATTCAGAAAACCAGTAGTATTTTGGAAGCTTGGAACACCTTTCCAATGAATGTGTTTTACGCAGTGTTTGCTTGTGGCTATTTCAAGAGGAAACAAACCACAAAGACAGAACTTAGAACTACTTTATTTTGTCAAGTTTCAAAAAGCTAGCAAAAACCGTGTTTGATTTAGACTTAAAAAACACATCTATCTGTATAGGAGGAAATAGAGTGAAACCTAAAAATTCAAACTGTTACTGGTAACGAACGCTTCATCCAAGAAGAGTGAAAATTGAGCAGCGAAGTGGACTTAGTGAACTGATCATTACCACAGAGATCATCAAGGTCGGATGAAAAAAAATTTGCCGAGTATTCCGAAAACCAGTAGTATTTTGGAAGCTTGGAACACCTTTTCAATAAAGGTGTTTTACGCAGTCTTTGTTTGTGGCTATTTCAAGAGGAAACAAACCACAAAGACAGAACTTAGAACTACTTTATTTTGTCAAGTTTCAAGGAGCTAGCACAAACTGTGTTTTATTTAGACTTAAAAAACACATCTATCTGTATAGGAGGAAATAGAGTGAAACCTAAAAATTCAAACTGTTACTGGTAACGAACGCTTCATCCTAGAAGAGTGAAAGTTGGGCAGCTAAGTGGACTTAGTGAACTGATCATTACCACAGAGATCATCAAGGTCGGATGAAAAAAAATTTGCCGAGTATTCAGAAAACCAGTAGTATTTTGGAAGCTTGGAACACCTTTCCAATGAATGTGTTTTACGCAGTCTTTGCTTGTGGCTATTTCAAGAGGAAACAAACCACAAAGACAGAACTTAGAACTACTTTATTTGTCAAGTTTCAAGGAGCTAGCACAAACCGTGTTTGATTTAGACTTAAAAAACACATCTATCTGTATAGGAGGAAATAGAGTGAAACCTAAAAATTCAAACTGTTACTGGTAACGAACGCTTCATCCTAGAAGAGTGAAAGTTGGGTAGCTAAGTGGACTTAGTGAACTGATTATTACCACAGAGATCATCAAGGTCGGATGAAAAAAAATTTGCCGAGTATTCAGAAAACCAGTAGTATTTTGGAATCTTGGAACACCTCTCCAATGAATGTGTTTTACGCAGTCTTTGCTTGTGGCTATTTCAAGAGGAAACAAACCACAAAGACAGAACTGAGAACTACTTTATTTTGTCAAGTTTCAAGGAGCTAGCACAAACTGTGTTTGATTTAGACTTAAAAAACACATCTATCTGTATAGGAGGAAATAGAGTGAAACCTAAAAATTCGAACTGTTACTGGTAACGAACGCTTCATCCTAGAAGAGTGAAAGTTGGGCAGCTAAGTGGACTTAGTGAACTGATCATTACCACAGAGATCATCAAGGTCGGATGAAAAAAAATTTGCCGAGTATTCAGAAAACCAGTAGTATTTTGGAAGCTTGGAACACCTTTCCAATGAATGTTTTTTACGCAGTCTTTGCTTGTGGCTATTTCAAGAGGAAACAAACCACAAAGACAGAACTTAGAACTACTTTATTTTGTCAAGTTTCAAGGAGCTAGCACAAACCGTGTTTGATTTAGACTTAAAAAACACATCTATCTGTATAGGAGGAAATAGAGTGAAACCTAAAAATTCAAACTGTTACTGGTAACGAACGCTTCATCCTAGAAGAGTGAAAATTGGGCAGCTAAGTGGACTTAGTGAACTGATCATTACCACAGAGATCATCAAGGTCGGATGAAAAAAAATTTGCCGAGTATTCAGAAAACCAGTAGTATTTTGGAAGCTTGGAACACCTTTCCAATGAATGTGTTTTACGCAGTCTTTGCTTGTGGCTATTTCAAGAGGAACCAAACCACAAAGACAGAACTTAGAACAACTTTATTTTGTCAAGTTTCAAGGAGCTACAACAAACCGTGATTGATTTAGACTTAAAAAACACATCTATCTGTATAGGAGGAAATAGAGTGAAACCTAAAAATTCAAACTGTTACTGCTAACGAACGCTTCATCCTAGAAGAGTGAAAATTGGGCAGCTAAGTGGACTTAGTGAACTGATCATTACCACAGAGATCATCAAGGTCGGATGAAAAAAAATTTGCCGAGTATTCCGAAAACCAGTAGTATTTTGGAAGCTTGGGACACCTTTCCAATGAATGTGTTTTACGCAGTCTTTCCTTGTGGCTATTTCAAGAGGAAACAAACCACAAAGACAGAACTTAGAACTACTTTATTTTGTCAAGTTTCAAGGAGCTAGCACAAACCGTGTTTGATTTAGACTTAAAAAACACATCTATCTGTATAGGAGGAAATAGAGTGAAACCTAAAAATTCAAACTGTTACTGGTAACGAACGCTTCATCCTAGAAGAGTGAAAGTTGGGAAGCTAAGTGGACTTAGTGAACTGATCATTACCACAGAGATCATCAAGGTCGGATGAAAAAAAATTTGCCGAGTATTCAGAAAACCAGTAGTATTTTGGAATCTTGGAACACCTTTCCAATGAATGTGTTTTACGCAGTCTTTGCTTGTGGCTATTTGAAGAGGAAACAAACCACAAAGACAGAACTTAGAACTACTTTATTTTGTCAAGTTTCAAGGAGCTAGCACAAACCGTGTTTGAATTAGACTTAAAAAACACATCTATCTGTATAGGAGGAAATAGAGTGAAACCTAAAAATTCAAACTGTTACTGTTAACGAACCCTTCAACCTAGAAGAGTGAAAATTGGGCAGCTAAGTGGACTTAGTGAACTGATCATTACCACAGAGATCATCAAGGTCGGATGAAAAAAAATTTGCCGAGTATTCAGAAAACCAGTAGTATTTTGGCAGCTTGGAACACCTTTCCAATGAATGTGTTTTACGCAGTCTTTGCTTGTGGCTATTTCAAGAGGAACCAAACCACAAAGACAGAACTTAGAACAACTTTATTTTGTCAAGTTTCAATTAGCTAGAACAAACCGTGATTGATTAAGACTTAAAAAACACATGTATCTGTATAGGAGGAAATTGAGTGAAACCGAAAAATTCAAACTGTTACTGGTAACGAACGCTTCATCCTAGAAGAGTGAAAATTGGGCAGCTAAGTGGACTTAGTGAACTGATCATTACCACAGAGATCATCAAGGTCGGATGAAAAAAAATTTGCCGAGTATTCCGAAAACCAGTAGTTTTTTGGAAGCTTGGCACACCTTTCCAATGAATGTGTTTTACGCCGTCTTTGCTTGTGCCTATTTCAAGAGGAAACAAACCACAAAGACAGAACTTAGAACTACTTTATTTTGTCAAGTTTCAAGGAGCTAGCACAAACTGTGTTTGATTTAGACTTCCAAACACATCTATCTATATAGGAGATAATAGAGTGAAACCTAAAAACTCAAACTGTTACTGGTAACGAACGCTTCATCCTAGAAGAGTGAATATTGGGCAGCTAAGTGGATTAAGTAAACTGATCATTACCACAGAGATCATCAAGGTCGGATGAAAAAAAATTTGCCGACTATTCAGAAAACCAGTAGTTTTTTGGAAGATTGGCACACCTTTCCAATGAAGGTGTTTTACACAGTCTTTGCTTGTGGCTATTTCAAGAGGAAACAAACCACAAAGACAGAACTTAGAACTACTTTATTTTGTCAAGTTTCAAGGAGCTAGCACAAACCGTGTTTGATTTAGACTTAAAAAACACATCTATCTGTATAGGAGGAAATAGAGTGAAACCTAAAAATTCAAACTGTTACTGGTAACGAACGCTTCATCCTAGAAGAGTGAAAATTGGGCAGCTAAGTGGACTTAGTGAACTAATCATTACCACAGAGATCATCAAGGTCGGATGAAAAAAAATTTGCCGAGTATTCCGAAAACCAGTATTTTTTTGGTAGCTTGGCACACCTTTCCAATGAATGTGCTTTACGCAGTCTTTGCTTGTGCCTATTTCAAGAGGAAACAAACCACAAAGACAGAACTTAGAACTACTTTATTTTGTCAAGTTTCAAGGAGCTAGCACAAACTGTGTTTGATTTAGACTTCCAAACACATCTATCTATATAGGAGATAATAGAGTGAAACCTAAAAACTCAAACTGTTACTGGTAACGAACGCTTCATCCTAGAAGAGTGAATATTGGGCAGCTAAGTGGACTAAGTAAACTGATCATTACCACAGAGATCATCAAGGTCGGATGAAAAAAAATTTGCCGAGTATTCAGAAAACCAGTAGTTTTTTGGAAGCTTGGCACACCTTTCCAATGAAGGTGTTTTACGCAGTCTTTGCTTGTGGCTATTTCAAGACTAAACAAACCACAAAGACAGACTTAGAACTACTTTATTTTGTCAAGTTTCAAGGAGCTAGCACAAACCGTGTTTGATTTAGACTTAAAAAACACATCTATCTGTATAGGAGGAAATAGAGTGAAACCTAAAAATTCAAACTGTTACTGGTAACGAACGCTTCATCCTAGAAGAGTGAAAATTGGGCAGCTAAGTGGACTTAGTGAACTGATCATTACCACAGAGATCATCAAGGTCGGATGAAAAAAAATTTGCCGAGTATTCAGAAAACCAGTAGTATTTTGGAAGCTTGGAACACCTTTCCAATAAAGGTGTTTTACACAGTGTTTGCTTGTGGCTATTTCAAGAGGAAACAAACCACAAAGACATAACTTAGAACTACTTTATATTGTCAAGTTTCAAGGAGCTAGCACAAACCGTGTTTGATTTAGACTTAAAAAACACATCTATCTGTATAGGAGGAAATAGAGTGAAACCTAAAAATTCAAACTGTTACTGGTAACGAACGCTTCATCCTAGAAGAGTGAAAGTTGGGCAGCTAAGTGGACTTAGTGAACTGATCATTACCACAGAGATCATCAAGGTCAGATGAAAAAAAATTTGCCGAGTATTCAGAAAACCAGTAGTATTTTGGAATCTTGGAACACCTCTCCAATGAATGTGTTTTACGCAGTCTTTGCTTGTGGCTATTTCAAGAGGAAACAAACCACAAAGACAGAACTGAGAACTACTTTATTTTGTCAAGTTTCAAGGAGCTAGCACAAACCGTGTTTGATTTAGACTTAAAAAACCCATCTATCTGTATAGGAGGAAATAGAGTGAAACCTAAAAATTCGAACTGTTACTGGTAACGAACGCTTCATCCTAGAAGAGTGAAAGTTGGGCAGCTAAGTGGACTTAGTGAACTGATCATTACCACAGAGATCATCAAGGTCGGATGAAAAAAAATTTGCCGAGTATTCAGAAAACCAGTAGTATTTTGGAAGCTTGGAACACCTTTCCAATGAATGTGTTTTACGCAGTCTTTGCTTGTGGCTATTTCAAGAGGAAACAAACCACAAAGACAGAACTTAGAACTACTTTATTTTGTCAAGTTTCAAGGAGCTAGCACAAACCGTGTTTGATTTAGACTTAAAAAACACATCTATCTGTATAGGAGGAAATAGAGTGAAACCTAAAAATTCAAACTGTTACTGGTAACGAACGCTTCATCCTAGAAGAGTGAAAATTGGGCAGCTAAGTGGACTTAGTGAACTGATCATTACCACAGAGATCATCAAGGTCGGATGAAAAAAAATTTGCCGAGTATTCAGAAAACCAGTAGTATTTTGGAAGCTTGGAACACCTTTCCAATGAATGTGTTTTACGCAGTCTTTGCTTGTGGCTATTTCAAGAGGAACCAAACCACAAAGACAGAACTTAGAACAACTTTATTTTGTCAAGTTTCAAGGAGCTACAACAAACCGTGATTGATTTAGACTTAAAAAACACATCTATCTGTATAGGAGGAAATAGAGTGAAACCTAAAAATTCAAACTGTTACTGGTAACGAACGCTTCATCCTAGAAGAGTGAAAATTGGGCAGCTAAGTGGACTTAGTGAACTGATCATTACCACAGAGATCATCAAGTTCGGATGAAAAAAAATTTGCCGAGTATTCCGAAAACCAGTAGTATTTTGGAAGCTTGGGACACCTTTCCAATGAATGTGTTTTACGCAGTCTTTGCTTGTGGCTATTTCAAGAGGAAACAAACCACAAAAACAGAACTTAGAACTACTTTATTTTGTCAAGTTTCAAGGAACTAGCACAAACCGTGTTTGATTTAGACTTAAAAAACACATCTATCTGTATAGGAGGAAATAAAGTGAAACCTAAAAATTCAAACTGTTACTGGTAACGAACGCTTCATCCTAGAAGAGTGAAAGTTGGGCAGCTAAGTGGACTTAGTGAACTGATCATTACCACAGAGATCATCAAGGTCGGATGAAAAAAAATTTGCCGAGTATTCAGAAAACCAGTAGTATTTTGGAATCTTGGAACACCTCTCCAATGAATGTGTTTTACACAGTCTTTGCTTGTGGCTATTTCAAGAGGAAACAAACCACAAAGACAGAACTTAGAACTACTTTATTTTGTCAAGTTTCAAGGAGCTAGCACAAACCGTGTTTGATTTAGACTTAAAAAACACATCTATCTGTATAGGAGGAAATAGAGTGAAACCTAAAAATTCAAACTGTTACTGGTAACGAACGCTTCATCCTAGAAGAGTGAAAATTGGGCAGCTAAGTGGACTTAGTGAACTGATCATTACCACAGAGATCATCAAGGTCGGATGAAAAAAAATTTGCCGAGTATTCAGAAAACCAGTAGTATTTTGGAAGCTTGGAACACCTTTACAATGAATGTCTTTTACGCAGTCTTTGCTTGTGGCTATTTCAAGAGGAACCAAACCACAAAGACAGAACTTAGAACAACTTTATTTAGTCAAGTTTCAAGGAGCTAGAACAAACCGTGATTGATTTAGACTTCCAAACACATCTATCTATATAGGAGATAATAGAGTGAAACCTAAAAACTCAAACTGTTACTGGTAACGAACGCTTCATCCTAGAAGAGTGAATATTGGGCAGCTAAGTGGACTAAGTAAACTGATCATTACCACAGAGATCATCAAGTTCGGATGAAAAAAAAATTGCCGAGTATTCAGAAAACCAGTAGTTTTTTGGAAGCTTGGCACACCTTTCCAATGAAGGTGTTTTACGCAGTCTTTGCTTGTGGCTATTTCAAGAGGAAACAAACCACAAAGACAGAACTTAGAACTACTTTATTTTGTCAAGTTTCAAGGAGCTAGCACAAACCGTGTTTGATTTAGACTTAAAAAACACATCTATCTGTATAGGAGGAAATAGAGTGAATCCTAAAAATTCAAACTGTTACTGGTAACGAACGCTTCATCCTAGAAGAGTGAAAATTGGGCAGCTAAGTGGACTTAGTGAACTGATCATTACCACAGAGATCATCAAGATCGGATGAAAAAAAATTTGCCGAGTATTCAGAAAACCAGTAGTATTTTGGAAGCTTGGAACACCTTTCCAATGAATGTGTTTTACGCAGTCTTTGCTTGTGGCTATTTCAAGAGGAAACAAACCACAAAGACAGAACTTAGAACTACTTTATTTTGTCAAGTTTCAAAAAGCTAGCACAAACCGTGTTTGATTTAGACTTAAAAAACACATCTATCTGTATAGGAGGAAATACGAGTGAAACCTAAAAATTCAAACTGTTACTGGTAACGAACGCTTCATCCTAGAAGAGTGAAAGTTGGGCAGCTAAGTGGACTTAGTGAACTGATCATTACCACAGAGATCATCAAGATCGGATGAAAAAAAATTTGCCGAGTATTCAGAAAACCAGTAGTACTTTGGAAGCTTGGAACACCTTTCCAATGAATGTGTTTTACGCAGTCTTTGCTTGTGGCTATTTCAAGAGGAAACAACCACAAAGACAGAACTTAGAACTACATTATTTTGTCAAGTTTCAAGGAGCTAGCACAAACCGTGTTTGATTTAGACTTAAAAAACACATCTATCTGTATAGGAGGAAATACGAGTGAAACCTAAATATTCAAACTGTTACTTGTAACGAACGCTTCATCCTAGAAGAGTGAAAGTTGGGCAGCTAAGTGGACTTAGTGAACTGATCATTACCACAGAGATCATCAAGGTCGGATGAAAAAAAATTTGCCGAGTATTCAGAAAACCAGTAGTATTTTGGAATCTTGGAACACCTCTCCAATGAATGTGTTTTACACAGTCTTTGCTTGTGGCTATTTCAAGAGGAAACAAACCACAAAGACAGAACTTAGAACTACTTTATTTTGTCAAGTTTCAAGGAGCTAGCACAAACCGTGTTTGATTTAGACTTAAAAAACACATCTATCTGTATAGGAGGAAATAGAGTGAAACCTAAAAATTCAAACTGTTACTGGTAACGAACGCTTCATCCTAGAAGAGTGAAAATTGGGCAGCTAAGTGGACTTAGTGAACTGATCATTACCACAGAGATCATCAAGGTCGGATGAAAAAAAATTTGCCGAGTATTCAGAAAACCAGTAGTATTTTGGAATCTTGGAACACCTCTCAAATGAATGTGTTTTACGCAGTCTTTGCTTGTGGCTATTTCAAAAGGAAACAAACCACAAAGACAGAACTGAGAACTACTTTATTTTGTCAAGTTTCAAGGAGCTAGCACAAACCGTGTTTGATTTAGACTTAAAAAACACATCTATCTGTATAGGAGGAAATAGAATGAAACCTAAAAATTCAAACTGTTACTGGTAACGAACGCTTCATCCTAGAAGAGTGAAAGTTGGGCAGCTAAGTGGACTTAGTGAACTGATCACTACCACAGAGATCATCAAGGTCGGATGAAAAAAAATTTGCCGAGTATTCAGAAAACCAGTAGTATTTTGGAAGCTTGGAACACCTTTCCAATGAATGTGTTTTACGCAGTCTTTGCTTGTGGCTATTTCAAGAGGAACCAAACCACAAAGACAGAACTTAGAACAACTTTATTTTGTCAAGTTTCAAGGAGCTAGAACAAACCGTGATTGATTTAGACTTAAAAAACACATCTATCTGTATAGGAGGAAATAGAGTGAAACCTAAAAATTCAAACTGTTACTGGTAACGAACGCTTCATCCTAGAAGAGTGAAAATTGGGCAGCTAAGTGGACTTAGTGAACTGATCATTACCACAGAGATCATCAAGGTCGGATGAAAAAAAATTTGCCGAGTATTCAGAAAACCAGTAGTATTTTGGAAGCTTAAGACACCTTTCCAATG